>NC_064645.1:400948412-401251443 GCF_023864345.2 Schistocerca serialis cubense
TCACTCAACACGTAAGTATCCAAGGCCTTATGATACAAAAGAGAAAGCGACGGTCGTATTCGAGCACCACCTCTTGATTCCTTTCGTTGACAGACTTCCAGTTTAATGCAGCTATCTTCATCACACAACAATCAATAATACCACCATTCAGTCGATTGTGGGCGACAAAAAGACTATTAGAAAGAAATAAACAAATGACAGGCGACTACGCGACTTCACACGTCACAGATATTAAAATGCAAATCTGCCCCTGCTAAATACGAAACTACATAACGATTTGACGGATTTAACTAAATAAGTGCGCTAAGAAGACTCAAACAAATTTTCAACTTGAATACAACACTTATATGAACGCTAAATAAGCCACTTGCTGCTACTTGCGCACTGCTGACACACTGCTCGGCGGCAGAAGGCTAACTGTATTTTCAGCTCTTCGCATCTATATTGCTGCAGAATGTTTTACAATTTCATCTACCATCTATTAGGTCGTTGTTGCAGTCTTTGTATATCTCTTGGGATCTAGCATAGAACTTCATTGGTCGCTCTGCCAACCATCTGCCATCTACTCAAGCCCAACTCCATTTAATTTTCACTACGTCTTCAACTCCTGTGTGTGGCTGGTACATTTGTTTATCGTCCTGTTTCTCCTAGCTATTCTCAACAGTTACACAACCTTCAGTTTTTGAATGGTTTTCCGGTTTGAAGTCCAAGTGCACCCAACGTAAGTAATAAATATTACCAAATACTGACTATAAAGGCGTAAGAAACTTTGTTTAAAAAACGTACTTTGGTTCAACACAAGGAATTTATGACAGTTTGGTCCTCTTTTTTTATCTTCCTATTTAACCAGTCATTTCTTCATCTATTCTAAATACAAGAACCTCATCAACTGCCTACCTAACTTCAGCTATATTGGTTATTTCTTGTTTTAGTCTCATTATATTTAGTTTTGAAGCCTATTTACAAACTTTCTGCCCTAAATATTTCATTTGTTGTTGTCCTTTGTCTACACTGCACGCAAATACTTCCCTTCATCAGCAAGCAAGAGATGGGACAAATTTTTTCCATTAAACCGAATTTCTTATTCAGTTTCACATTATCTGGAAAAGTCTTTGAATATTTTTGGGGAAATTTAATTTCCTTACAAGACTCCTCTTTCAATTTTGAATTTCTCGTTATCGTAATGAGGTCAAAAGCATGCTACATCATTTATGTATATATTTTTGAGTTTACCATTTGTATCTGCTCGTCCAAAACATACCATATTAGTCATGCACTGTATTATTCTCTTTTAAGGTCACAAATAAGCGGTTTAGTGATAGATTCCTTAGGAAAATTGTCCTTGGCTTTGTGATTATGGTTTTTTTGGTTCAGGGGGGACACTTCCGCTTAAATACTGTGGTATATATAGTAACGAAACTTTATTGGCCATTCACTTTTTGCTTCGTAGAAGCTATGTCACGTTTGTTTCTGTTCTCTCTTGTCAGGCTTAGGAATTTTCGTTCCTTAAACTGAAACGTTAAGCCAAATCAAACTGATCTGCTTTCCGTTGTGTACATTCTCTGCATTACAGTAACTTCATAAAAACAACTGTTTCTTTGTGAACTTCTGCCATTGCTCGGTTTGATAGTCTAATGCCCAGGGAATTACTTTATTTTGCAACAGGTAGAGAGACAACTACTTACCATTGAATACTGGTTTGTACAAATTACTCATCCTTTTGCTGTAAAGTATCACCAGTATACCAAAATTATTTGTATGTCTATCAGTGCTTTTGGATGCATAGTGTCGGTTAACTTCATCTGACCATCTCATCCTCTGTCTTTGTTTTCCTTCTAGAGTGGTTGCAGGAAGCATATCCTGCAAAACACCTCTATTTGGTTTTAAATCGTTTTCCATGTGACTAGCAGTGTCGTTACCATTGTGGACAGGCACAGGGTTCAAGCGTCGTCCCCGATCATGACAGCGCTTGTCCGAGGCTTCATTAGTTCTGTCCTGAACCAACTAATCACACTAAAAGGGGGGTTAGCCCTATTAGTGGTTTGTTCTTTTCGTCGCCTTTTACGACTGGCAGAACATACCGGAGGCGTATTCTTTTCCCGGGCCTCAACGGGATTTATTATTATTATTATTAATACCTTCGCATGTGTGATGCAATTGTTTCTGTTTTCTGTTCTGACTGTATATTCTGTGAAACTACAAACGTACTCCATAGGTTCACTACTTTCGAGGAAACAAATCGAAACCAGACTGCCAAGAGAACATTGCTGTAAACTCCAAACACCCCTTTCGCAGTTCATGGACATGTTGTCACCTACAACACTTTCATGCCTAATACAGTAAAAAAAGTTGTCATCTTTGGCGTTTGGACCCACCGCCCTCAGTAAGATGACCTAATGTTCCACCAACTTCCCCAGAGGAATATGAGTTACTCAGAGTTACGCTCTTCCTGTGCTACATAGTTCTGGTGTAACTTGTAAATAACGTTTACGCCTGTTCGGCGGGATGACAGCAGATAGTGCGAACTCAATCGAAGTTTTGCTCAATACTCTATTAACTACAATGTTTGGTACCGGTCTAAGTGTCTCACAGTTGCAAGTTTGTGGGTCATTGACTGTGCTGGGGTGTATATCTGACAAGCACTTATTGGTACTAACTGACCAACGTTATTAACCCAAATGTATAAATTAAAAAAATATAATCCCACACACATGTACTTCAAAATAAAACCGTAATCAAGTTCGATTACTTACCATTACTAGTCATATATTTTTTGTCTTACCTTATCACAGCTCTTTAACTGTGTAATACTGATTGTCTTAAATTATTGAGACTGATATGATAATCTATACAGTAAAATTATTTTTGTTTAATATATAAAGAATAGAAAGGAATTAATATTCACTTCAGCTACAAATGTTACACATGTACAGAATGAAATATTATTCTTAATCATATAGTAACAACACAGGTCAGCCTGGTTTTGTTAGCACCAAGTAAATCCTTGTATTACGCAAAACAAACAGGTCAGTCATGTAATATGAGAAGGTAAATAAAAAAATGTTTGGATAAACAAGTCAGTCAGGATTTTAAATACCAGCCTGCTTAAATAGTTCTAATTCGATAACTTTTCAGAGTACAACAACTTTTATTTTCATTTGGGAAGCAACAGACTGTATGGGCATGAATGTGGATTTTGCCCACAGAAGGTCCACACCATTAGAAAATTATCTGAGATCATTACTCATACAGGATGACTTTTCTTGAGATATTAATTCCTTTTCCGCAGCTCGTGGTCGTGCGGTAGCGTTCTCGCTTCCCGCGCCCGGGTGCCCGGGTTCGATTCCCGGCGGGGCCAGGGATTTTCTCTGCCTCGTGATGACTGGGTGTTGTGTGATATCCTTAGCTTAGTTATGTTTAAGTAATTCTAAGTTCTAGGGGACTGATGACCATAGCTGTTGAGCCCCATAGTGCTCAGAGCCATTTATTAATTCCTTATCCCCTACTTTAAAATAATTAGCTCCTCTTCTTCTTAGTTATGCCTCCTTATCATGATATTATCCTGCTTTATAACAGTCTCACACACTACTGATTCACTTTCTTCCGTTGGTGAAGCATAGCATGGTGAAAATTATTTATCAAATAAAATTCCTTGGTTTCTTATTAAACATTATCTTAAATGGAGAGATTCCCATGGAAATAAGCTGGAAACTATTCATTAAGTGCTCAAAACAGGGTTGTATTCTACTCAAGTGGCATGTTTTGGAACAGTATGTTCAGTATAAGTGTCCAGTTTCTATCATGTACCTCCCTGCAAGGTTACTTGCAGAGTTAGTACGTATCTGACAAAATTCTGTCAGTGAAAACTTTCCAAGTTTCGAATACAAACTGGCATCCGTTATCTGACATCACTGCTTCTGTATTTCCTATGTAGGTAAAACAGTCTCGCTAATTTTGAAATTATGATTTTACTGGTAACTTTTTGTAAAGGGTACAATTAAGTGAATTTAGTCAACCGTGACTAAAATAGAGAGAACCCCAACTAGACCTGGGTAGATTGATTGATAGCAAGTCTCAAAGACTGATATAGATTGATATAGATTGATTGCAGCAAGTGTCAAAGATTTTTCTGGCATGATACTCTGCATGTATTCTTTGCTGTTTGTCTTAGATACGTGGGCAATCTGACACCACTCACCTGTAGCTGTTTGCAGTTTTTCTTTGCCATGTTACGAAAATACATATTTTATTGCAGTTTCTACAAGCACTTCTCTGCCCCACTGTACCCATAACTTTCATGGACATAGTTTATTAATTTTGTTCCCTGCTGTTTATGGAAGCCTAATTTCTATTTTTTCAGAATTCAGATATTTTCTTCTAATCGAAATTCCTTTGAAAACATTGCAATATTTGTTTAATTTCTCATAACCCTTGGTACCTATTAGTCTCTCCAGTAGTTTCCAGTTTCAATCTTCATTCTGATGCCTCTTGAGATTCTTGTATAATTCAACCTTTACCCCTAGCATAAGCATCATTTTAAATTCCTATTACTTTCTGTATAGTGAACAGCTTTCTCTACCCGGTTGTGATATAAATATGGCATCAGGAAGGATTTCTGAATGAATTTTGATGCAAGGACATATTTTTCGCCTGTTTGGAAAAAAAAAAACTTGTCGGAAGGGTTCAGTGTGAGGCCCTGCCCACTCGTCTCGTGTAGGGTGCCTAAAGAATGCTTCGTTCTCGGAATGCTATACAACAATTCAAGCAAATTTCATTAATTGTTTTATTTCAATAAAGCAGATTGACGATACTTAACTTTATCTTTACTTCAAGTGTCGCAAAAGATGGGCGACAGGCAAACACTAATGTTCTTCGCTATAGACAATGTCCATACAAGCAATTGATATGAATGACTAATAACTGTTCTGCGAGTACCGGCCTGCAACTGTGCTAATACTGTACTATACTGTCCGAATACTGAGTCGATACTGAACGGCCGAGGCTGGCAGGAGCGGCGGTTATATTCTTCTCTTTCAGAGGCCGCTTTTGTCGAAGTGCGGTCCTAATCAGCTCACCATTGGCTGACGTCGTTTCACCGCCTTCTCTTCTCTTGCGTTCTTCATCTTCGTTCCACCGCTTATGGTTAATCTAGGACATTCAGGTTTAGACGTCCAGCTGCAAAACTTTCCAATTAGTGTGACGCAACTGACCTAGAATGTCTTCAGCAGACATTGTGGATCTCACAATAAAACTGATACAAGGTTAGACTATTTCTTGGGCAAGCCCACCATGTAAGTGAACTAAACAGAGCACTGTCAGTTGGCGCAAGTACTGCAATCCATGTTGCGTAATTAGAGATGGCAAGGAGAAACTCACCTGTGCCCTATTACAAGCAGTTCTTCGGCGAAAGGAAATGACACCTCTGAACCGAACACAAGGTCAGCTGTTTCACTGAAAACTGGAAAACTCCTGGGTGATTTATCGTCATATAGACCAACAGCACTTCAGTCATGTTCCTTTAAGATGTTAGAAAGAATAATAACAACTTGGATAGAAGGGGGTACGAACATACCATTCTGTAATACATTACCGCAACTTACTACAGATATCAAGCTTCGCCTCAGCAACGAGAGTTTTGTAATTGCAGTTTTTTCGGATACTGGGAATTCCTGTGCCTGTGATGCAGTTAATCTGTAGTTATTAACCAAGAATCTGGAGCAATACAGTACCACTTTTAGTTTTATTGTCGACCTACGTAAGGACCAAACTTGTATGAAATTTATTAATAACAGCGCACGACAAATGAGGACGAGTAAAGGTGTCCTGTAAGGATCAGTTCTCACACACTGTTTAAGATCTACAACGCAGATATGAACTCCATTTTCGATAGCCAAAATAATATACTACAAATCGATGATGATTTGTGCATATACAAAACAAGTGATAGACTGTAGGACATACAATAAGAAATGGATTCAGCGATGAGAGCTCTCATCTACTCCCTGGAGGAAAACTGAAAACTGCCTAATCATATCGCAGAAAAAGTATGTTGTAACCAACTACATCACATATCGGATGCCAGAAATACGGTCTCTGACGCTAAGAGCATGTGTTCTTCCGGTGAAACCAGTGGTGATCCACTATGGCCTACACATCGATTGTTAAGTATGAGATACAGTATATGAATCAATAAGTAGTAATATGGGAGAGACACCTTAATGTGTGAAGTGGCAGACATTAGATGGGGTCAGACTACGATACCCGTATGACCATATATCGTGGCCGAGTGTAGTCAACATTTGGCTACGGAAGTGTATAATATGGATCGGCGACGGATACCTTGCTTCTGAAACTTAATGAGGTAGAGTACAAAGAGCTAGTAGTATGTCTTGATGCCACGAAGTCAACACCAACAAATACGTTACTTGTGGAAAGTAACAAACCAACCACACGCTTAAGGCGGAAATACTTAAGCACATAATTTTCAATGAAAAGGGCTCAATTTTAAAAGAAACTTTGTCATCACGCATTTAGAAACGTTTTGTAATATATTAGATGTTTAATTATTGATACCGTAGTGGTCTACTTCCACTAGTAATCTAGGCGCGCCGTCCGGAACCGCGGGACTGCTACGGTCGCAGGTTCAAATCCTGCCTCGGGCATGGATGTGTGTGATGTCTTTAGATTAGTTAGGTTTAAGTAGTTCTCAGTTCTAGGGGACTTATGACCACAGCAGTTGAGTCCCATAGTGCTCAGAGCCATTTGAACCATTTTTCTTCTCGGACTCTGTGCTCACTCTCCTAACATATTTAAATTGAGGACATAAAAGGCACTCGATAACGCAAGAGATAGTAACCATACGTAAACCAAATAGAAAGGAATCGCCACTGTGTCTCCATGTACTGGATTAAAGCACACAACGTACTGGAAAACCGCTACCTCTCATCTAAGGAAACAGAGACCTCAGGTATAGAAGACCGTAGGTATGTTCCAAAGGAGGGTATATTACCCGTTTTACAGGAAGAGGATTCATAGCGAGTGAGATTAAGAATGGCAAGTATCTCTGACAGTCAAAGGAAATACGACGTGCTGATAACAGCATTGCTACCAACCACACTTTCGTACCGTGGAATCAAGTGTACATGACAATTTGCAACTAGCATAGAGTGGTTAATGTTCAACCACAGCTACTTTTCAAAACACCTTCAGAGCATAAGCATAGCACCATTTTCACCCTGTGACTGCAGCGAAGTGGTAGACACAGTAGTAGTCTGTGGATCCTCACACCGAATATGCTAGAGAATGTTGTGAGTAAGAAGTATTGTTGAGTGGTACTTAAGACAGATAAATAAATTAGTGAAATCAATGTGAAGTGAAGTATAAATTAAAAAAAAAATGAAAAACTTAGTTTAGTTTAGAAGAATTACACACTGGCAAACAGCGGGCAGATCAGCAGTGACAGAAGAGCCAAATTCAGGAGAAGCCATCGCCCTCCCCACATAAGCGGAAGCTGTCGATTCAGCCGTCAGGGTATCGCCCGACCGGCTCACGTGTTTCTTAGTTCTCACATGTGATCAAAGGCCCTCGCCTACATTCCAAGAGCTGTCAATTCAGCCGTCAGGGCATCGCCCGACCGGCTCACGTGTTTCTCAGTTGTCACATGTGATCAAAGGCCCTCGCCTACATTCCAAGAGCCAATGACCGACGTTAAGAAGATTCTTCGAGAAGCTTTTCAACGTGACGGAAGAGACAATGACCGTGAAGTCGTACACCTCCAGTGAACTGAAGTGAATAAATACGCGAGACGCAGTGGGCCCGACAAGAAGACTGGTTTTCAGTTCAGTTTCGGAGCTGAAGACCGTCATGCAGGAAGAGACTACATCGTACACAGAAGCACCAAGTCCGCCGCTGTAATGGAATAGCAAGCAGCAGCCTCGCCGCCAGAAGACCGAAGTTAAAAAGTATTTGAAGACTGATTTTTACGTACCCGGGTGGCTCGTGAGTACGGGAAGGAGACGGCCTCACATCAGCAGTCACCTGTGAGCTGGGATGAAGATCTGACAGCTGAAGACTGGCAAGCAGGTGTCCGTTGTTCGAGTCCGGGACACTGGCCTTCCCCCGCCGCGCCGCTCCGCTGGCCGACGCACAACACACGCGGCCGCTTAGAGAAGAGAAACACTTGGACGCCACATCCAAGGTATCACCATCCGATGCACAACTTTGCTCTCAATAATTAAACGGGCCACCGTACGAGGCGCGTCTCCAGTCAACTGGGCGAAACGGCGACACGAGATAAACACCGCCACGCGTAATCAGACGCCGCCGCTGCCGCAGCAGAAGGCTTCGCAAACGACACAGCTGCCGCTCACCCAGCCAGAACATCAAAGTAAGGAAACAGTTGTACAAAACTTTCAATAAAAGTTATCTTATGTAAAAATGCTGTTTCATTCTACCTCATACCCGAGCCGAGGAAGAACCCACCCTGCCCACATGTTGTTAAGAGAGAAAAATTAATTTATTTATTATTTTCACCCTGACATAATGATTTAGAATTAAATGCCCATTGCAGTAATGCTCATCCTGACAATTGACTAGCATCAAAAGAGAAAACCCAGTTACATGTAGTAGCATAAGTGTTACAGTGTCAGTTACCAGCAATTGTGCAAACATTATTTGCAGCCACAGACATTGCAGTGTATAAAGAACTCTACTTTATGGAAGCTAAAAGACAGATATGAACTGACGTAAGGTAAGTAACTTGGTGTTATTGCAGTATGTTATTACAAGTGGTTTTGCCTTTGTTTTATATCACCGTAATTAGTGGCAGTTTTACCAGTTTGATTTCTTATCCACACCAGTTGTCAATTATTCAGATTTTTTCATTAATTGTTGTATGTGGTATCCTAAAAGCCAAATAAAAACTCTACAAAAACAAGCTGCAGCTCTAAATTAAATCAATTTCTCCATTCTCTGCTTTGGCACTTAATTATTATCAGTACAAGACATTCCCTTCAAAAAATCCAACTGCTACCCAAGTATTATCTTTTCAAATAGTTTCTAGTGTTTTCTTATTGAAATAGTGGAAATGGTTCAGCTGGTAAATGAGCATTTCAAGATTTAGCACAACGGTAAGCTACCGACCCTTTGTTGAACATCTCTCTTCCGTCTCTTCATTTATTCGTTGGAGTGTAGCAGAACCTTCAACACCAATAATGATGGAACAGCGGCTCCTCCGGAATGTTCATTTCCTAGTGCGTGGATAGCGGCGCCGCGCAGCTATTTCGCGAGTTCCACTCGAGTACGCGGTTTACGCCAGGGCGGGGTCTGCACCGTTGTGGTCATTTCGGAGCGTAGTGTTTCATTAGTATTGCGGTCTCTGGGAGGATGGGAATGTACACGGCCGGCTTACAGCCACGTCTGCTGCGGAGACCTCATTACACTAATGAAACTGCACCGATGTCAGCAGCGAGGTCTGCAGGTGCTGCGATGAAATTAATCCAAGATACACAGCCAGTCACTTATATACTGGGGACAGATCTAACCTACAGAAGAAGATCCCTATGCTGCATAACATTGCCACAAACTGCATCACTAAAGTAATATTCTTTAAAACAAAATAAATTCTAATATACTTAGATCATAAGTATCCCCTGTCAATAACCAGACTTCACTTAAAACTTCCGGGCTGATAGGCCGCGGTCGATTTATAAAACTGTCCCCTGACGTTTCGTCTCCGACTGTGGGAGACAGCCTCCGAGGTACAGCGGCGAACTGCGAAGATAACTCGAGGAAGCGCCGATTATACAGGGTGTTACAAAAAGGTACGGCCAAACTTTCAGGAAACATTCCTCACACACAAAGAAAGAAAATATGTTATGTGGACATGTGTCCGGAAACGCTTACTTTCCATGTTAGAGCTCATTTTATTACTTCTCTTCAAATCATATTAATCATGGAATGGAAACACACAGCAACAGAACGTACCAGCGTGACTTCAAACACTTTGTTACAGGAAATGTTCAATATGTCCTCCGTTAGCGAGGATACATGCATCCACCCTCCGTCGCATGGAATCCCTGATGCACTGATGCAGCCCTGGAGAATGCCGTATTGTAGCACAGCCGTCCACAATACGAGCACGAAGAGTTTCTACATTTAGTACCGGGGCCGCGTAGACAAGAGCTTTCAAATGCCCCCATAAATCAAAGTCAAGAGAGTTGTGGTCAGGAGAGCGTGGAGGCCATGGAATTGGTGCGCCTCTGCCAATCCATCGGTCACCGAATCTGTTGTTCAGAAGCGTACGAACACTTCGACTGAAATGCGCAGGAGCTCCATCGTGCATGAACCACATGTTGTGTCGAACTTGTAAAGGCACATGTTCTAGCAGCACAGGTAGAGTATCCCGTATGAAATCATAATAACGTGCTCCACTGAGCGTAGGTGGAAGAACATGGGGCCCAATCAAGACATCACCAACAATGCCTGCCCAAACGTTCACAGAAGATCTGTGTTGATGACGTGATTGCACAATTGCGTGCGGATTCTCGTCAGCCCACACATGTTTATTGTGAAAATTTACAATTTGATCACGTTGGAATGAAGCCTCATCAGTAAAGAGAACATTTGCACTGAAAAGAGGATTGACACATTGTTGGATGAACCATTCGCAGAAGTGTACCCGTGGAGGCCAATCAGCTGCTAATAGTGCCTGCACACGCTGTACATGGTACGGAAACAACTGGTTCTTCCGTAGCACTCTCCATACTGTGACGTGGTCAACGTTACCTTGTACAGAAGCAGCTTCTCTGACGCTGACATTAGGTTTATCGTCAACTGCACGAAGAATTGCCTCGTCCATTGCAGGTGTCCTCGTCGTTCTAGGTCTTCCCCAGTCGCAAGTCATAGGCTGGAATGTTCCGTGCTCTCTAAGACGCCGATGAATTGCTTCGAACGTCTTCCTGTCGGGACACCTTCGTTCTGGAAATCTGTCTCGATACAAACGTACCGCGCCACGGCTATTGCCCCGTGCAAGTCCATACGTCAAATGGGCATCTGCCAACTCCGCATTTGTAAACATTGCACTGACTGCAAAACCACGTTCGTGATGAACACTAACCGCTTGATGCTACGTACTGATGTGCTTGATGCTAATACTGTAGAGCAATGAGTCGCATGTCAACACAAGCACCGAAGTCAACATTACCTTCCTTCAATTGGGCCAACTGGCGATGAATCGAGGGAGTACAGTACATACTGACGAAACTAAAATGAGCTCTAACATGGAAATTAAGCATTTCCGGACACATGTCCACATAACATCTTTTCTTTATTTGTGTGTGAGGAATGTTTCCTGAAAGTTTGGCCGTACCTTTTTGTAACACCCTGTATAGGCAGTGTAGGGGGCGCCAATGTTCATTACGCGTCGTCGGGTATGAGACTGTCTCTGGTAATGCCAACATTCTCGACTGAAAGTAGTCGATCGTCACACTTGCGGTGCAACGCTGACATCCAAATTTTATCCAGTTTAACACCTTCCTCTTTACTGTTAAAATTATTACGGTGTTTATCAACCTCGATTGCCTCTCTATACATGGGTGCATAATAATGCGAGGTTCTAGATATGACGCTCTTCTCGCTGAATTTTATTTCATGATCACCTTCCTGATAAAAATGTTCGGCTACGGCCGATTTATCCGTGTGACCCAGGTGGCAATTCCTCTTATGTTCAACAAGATGGGTGTTTACAGTTCTCATTGTGGTACCGATATAAACCTGTCCACAACTACAAGGAATTTTATAAACCACCGGTGTAGCCAGAGGGTGTCGTGCATCTTTTGCCGATCTTAAATATTCTTTTATTTTCCTGGTGGGTCTGAAAATATTTTCCACTCCATACTTGCTTAAAACTTTCCCAATGCGATCTGTATGTGCATATCGACTAGTCTGTCACGGCATTTGGAGTCTTTAACTTCTCTGCCCTCAATCAGTACTCTGGATCTACATCTACGGGTATGTCTGTTCTCTGAGAATCACTGGGAAGTACCTAGCAGAGGACGACTTTTGTTACTAAATGGTTCAAATGGCTCTGAGCACTATGGGTTTCAACTGCTGAGATCATTAGTCACCTAGAACTTAGAACTAGTTAAACCTAACTAACCTAAGGACATCACACACATCCATGCCCGACGCAGGATTCGAACCTGCGACCGTAGCGGTCTCGCGGTTCCAGACTGCAGCGCCTAGAACCGCACGGTCACTTCGGCCGGCGACTTTTGTTACTGTTTCTTCCGTTTCATTCACGGCTGGAGAGTGAGGATACTGTTTATCAACTCTGTGGGAGCTGTCACTTATCTACGAAAGTCTAGCCGTGCTATCTGTATAGGAGCAGCTGTAGGAGTTTTATAAGCAGGTTCTCGCGACATGTACCGCGTCTTTCTCGAGGTCCTGCCACTTAAGATATTGCAAGATTTCTGCTACAGTCTCTCGCCAGTCAAATTATCCCATGACAATTCACAAAACGTTTCTTTATATACGCTTGATATTCCCTGATAGACCAGCTTCATACTGAAAGGCGACACCTTTGGCGCAAACATCCTCCGTACGGCGAATTCATTCACCATATGACAATCACTTGTTACCCTCATAGATCAGCAGTCACCTAAATCTCTTCTAGAGCGATGCATCTCTGGGCAAAAGCTGCAAGATATATCTTGACAAGACGAACGAGTTTTGACATAATGCAGCCAGTCCGAACGCAAGGTTGGATGTTAAAGCCGTGTGGTCAGTGCACAAAAGGATATTTCCTTTCCTGCTTTCAAGACGACTGGACATGCCGGCCTGCCCCTTAGTACAAACGCTATGAGTTGCGATAGTGAGATGGGCGCTTCCTACTTACCACCTGTCACAGCTGCACTGCGAATACGAGATTGTTAATTACTTTGGCTCGAAAATCATAAGGAATTAGGTTTCCTTTCGGCAGTATACTCTGCAGTCGTAGTCGGACTCGTGACGTTATGTCTTTGTTCAAGTTATCCACTTCTCCAGCACATACAGATATCTGTATCAATTGACACTCATGTTCAGAAAAAAACAGAATACGTTGAACGACTAGAGATAGGACCTTCATATTCACAGAGCATGTACATTAGTATGTTCTGAAGAAATCACTAGCATTTGAACCATGCTGACCGCGAGTTCAAGGTCAACATCGATATCGCGGTGCAACATCACGTACTGGTAATATACGGTTCTCGTTGTCGCTGTAAACCGCAGGTATTGGGTTTGTGTGACTTAAGCAGACGTGCAGGATGCCGCGCAGACGTTTGCGCGAACCATACCGTCAAATCAGTGAGTCTGAAAGAGTGTGCATTATTGACATGAGAGAATGTGATGCATCCATCCGAGAAATTGCTGCTCGTATGGGTCAAAGTGTTCCGGCAGTGCAACGGGTGTGTGCAGAATGATTCTCGGGTGGCGGCAGAACACGACGAAACGAGTCAGGCCGCACGACCGAGACTATCGCCCGAGAATATCGACACTTTATACTGTGAGGTAATGGGCGAGTTGTGCCCCCCTGAAAATATTCTAAGTTCGGAGTTGGGGTGGCCGCACGGGCCGCTCGCCAAGCCGGGGCTCGTCAGAGACCGCGTGGTGCCGTACATTAGCCGGAGAAAGAGGGGCAGCCCCAGCGCGTGGGCCAGGCCGACCGTGTGGCTGGGAATTCCATGTTAACGCTGTGTCACAGAAGGTGCTCTGTGTCTATGAAGGATATTTGTAAGCTGGAAGTGTCAGAGATGGCGGACTTTGTGAAAACGTAATGGCAGACGTTTCACAGTCTATGTAGAAATTAATAATAGCCAGAGGAATCAAGATACCTCAAAAAGAAACATGTACATTACCATTATTTGCACGATTCTGATGGTGTAATCAGATTTTCATTATCCTTATTAGTTTAAAGTTTAGTATCTGACTGTAAATTATGCAAGTAACACCGAGCAACGAATTTCCAAAATCTAAACGCTTCATCCGATTTCGTCGATCGACATGTCTTTAGAAAGCTATTAGTGAGAACCTAAATTGGTATCAATTACAGGCATGTAACTTGAATAGTGTATGAGTTATTGGAGGTCAAAGTGTCCGATTACTATTAATCGCGTCAGGCCATAAGTACTCCACAGTTACACGAAAGCACGGTAGCAGCATGCTTATAAATATATTACCCATCTATGTCTTTGTTTATATCCGATATATATACTACTCATGAAGAAATTGGTTAAATATTTACTTTGTTTTAGAAACCACAGAGACGTTAGGCTACTGGCCTACCTTTTGTTTCTGTTCCTTTGATATACGTTTATTTGATGGGTTTATGTATTTAATAATGTGTGTTAGAGCGTGTTTGTGGTCCATCCGTAGGAATATTTATTTATTTTCAAGTTATTTAAATGTAAATCCAGTATTTTCTACGTTTTTCAATAAGTTTGTGAGTGTCCGTTGGCTTGAAGAAATGGCGGGAGTGCTCTAACCAATCACAGTGTTCGTTAGTGGGGAGACTGGATTGAAGTGGGGTAGGAGCATCGAGTGGCAGAGAGAGAGAAGTACTGTACGGGAAAACGTGACAGGAGTCGCGGGAATGACCTGGAGTGTGGAGCAGTTTGCGAGTGGTCGCGGGAGATAGAAATATTTCGTAGTGCCGACTTTTGCACTTGTCAGATTTCCGTGGCTTCTGCAGTGAAGACGTTGTATGCGTTTAGAATTAGAAGTGAATATCTCGCTAGCTATGTTGTTCTTCATAACTAATTATGTGAAGTAGGAATCTATTGTTTCCCTGTTATTGAACTTATATTTTATTTAACTGCTGGACCGTCGACATCAGTGAGTGTTTTACTGTAATAAATGGCATTCTTAAAGGTACTTCTGCTATCATACTCATTATTTAAGCCGGCCGCTGTGACTGAGCGGTTCTAGGCGCTTAGTCCGGAACCGCGCTGCTGCTACGGTCGCAGGTTCGAATCTTGCCTCAGGCATGGATGTGTGTGATGTCCTTAGGTTAGTTAGGTTTAAGTAGTTGTAAGTTCTAGAGGACTGATGACCTCAGATGTTAAGTACCATAGTGCTTAGAGCCATTATTTAAAGTTGTTAAAATAGTAGATGCAGATTTAATTTAATTACAATAATTCATTTATGAATTTCTATGTCACATTTAAAATTCGCAACTTACGAGTGATAGGAACCTTCGACCATTCGATTCATGTGTATATTTATATTGTATACCGCAGACTCAGCAGTATTTGGTTTGTAATGCGGCAACTACATATCCCAGCCCCTAGGCAACGAAACAAGCCAAAACTCTTAATATTTCAACTTTGAGTCTGAGGGAACGTAGTTGAGGGCCACCACTCATAACATCATTTTATTTGAAAGCCTGCAATACGAATGGAATTGCAGGACAGATCTGTGTCCTCCTTTTCCCTGGCGCAACAGTGGAACAGTGTAACACATTGAACACCATCAGGAGTGACAGCCGTCACCGTTTATTGCGGCATGGGTTACGTGCACATCGTCCACTTCTCTGCCTAGCTTTGACGAATATGCAGGAACAAGCTAGGCGGCAATGGTGTATGGGATGACGTCACTGGGGACAGGAATGCCATCAGATAGTTTTTTTTTTTTTTTTTCAGACGAATCCAGGTTCTATTTGTTTGAAAATTACAATCGCCTTTTGGTTCGCCGCAGACATAGGGAGCGGCATCACAGTGACAGCATTCGCACAGGACATACAGCGCCAGCTCAAGGCCTTGTTTTGTAGAGTCCTACTGGGTACAACCACAAATCAAACATTGGACCCTGTGACCAGTGTGACCTATGCGAAAGAAATCCTGCGATCCGCGCAACCAAACCCTTTCTGCATTTAGGACAATTCGCTCTATTATCAGGTGCCCGAAGTACGCAACTCTGTTCCTACGTTTTTGTACATCTGTTTGTAATACAACATGGAAATCGTCTCAGGCCATTGAATACTCCTGAGCAGATCAAACGACCATTTTACAAGTAATGTATTTCATTTGTAAGTTACACTTCCTTATGGCTTTTCCAATCAGTCTGGGTCTGTCATCTCCATTTTCCTCGTACAGATCTACATTGTTGTTTGATCCTAAGCTGGTAGCGATCGTCACTCCAAAATACTTGATAATATCTACCCGCTCATTTATGTATATCGTGACTAGTAGCCGTTCAATAACACTACCTTGAGGTTCCAAAATGTAGACTTTCACAGCCGGAAGTGTCATGTCCATTATGATTATCCGGGCTGTTATGCCGTGGTCGGTTGATGAATTTTGTCTCAATTCCCAACGTTTCGTCTCCATCTGCGGGAGACATCTTCAAGGGGGTCTGTAGCTCGAAGGCACGTCCAACACACCCGCTGGCTCGCTACTGACTGCCGCTAAATTCCGTGTCTGCGCGCTCCCACGCCGCGGCGTGACGTCACGTGTTTTGAAAACGTCAGTGCAATTGGCCGCTGTCCGCTGCCGTTGCTATCACCCAGTAGTGGACGAGTGGTACGCATCTTCTTTAACACCGGCGTCCATATATCGTTTAATTTCACGCCCTCCTCCTTTCAATTGAAATTATTAGGGTGTTTAGCGATTTCGATTGCCTCCACGTAGAGCCTTTCGTAAAATCCGCTTGTGGCAGCTAGTACTTGCGTCTCCTGGAAACGAATATGGTGGTTCCCTGGCTGGAAAGCATGCTCCGAAACAGCTGATCGTTCCGTTTCTCCTCTTCTACAATTGCCCTTGTGCTCTTACAAACGTTTTGAAACAGTTATTTTAGTGGTACCCACATAAACATCTCCAAAGCTGCATGGGATCCTATACACTCCAGTTTTTTTCCAATGGTTTGCGTGCGTCCTTGGCAGGCTTAAGGTATTCCTGTATCTTCCTGGTGGACTTGTGAATTACGGTAATATTCCGATTCGTCAAGATCCTCCCTATTCTTTCCGTTACATTTTTAACAAACGCCAGGAAAACCTTAGATTTTGCAGTAGCCTGTACGTCACTCTGATTTCTGCATGGCTGTCTCAACGCACGTTTTATTTCGGGGGACAAATATCCGTTCTTCATTAGTGCATTGTGGAGATGTTCCATCTCCGCGTCGAGCAACTCAGGTTCACAAATATTTCTAGCTCTGTCCGCTAACGTCTTGATAACACCCTGCTTCTGTTGTGGTTGGTGGTTCGAATCCCGGTACAAATAACGGTCTGTGTGCGTGGGTTTACGGTATACTGAATGGCCCAAACTACCATTTTCGTTTCTAAAAACCAGCACATCGAGGAAATGTAATTTGCCGTCTACCTCCTCCTCCATTGTAAACTGAATTCTCGAGTTTATACTATTCAGATGTTCGTGGAACCGGCTTAGTTCCTCCCTGACATGTCTCCACAGCACAAACGTGTCATCCACGTATCGGAACCACATATTTGGTTTTTTCCTGGCAGTACCTAAGGCCTGTTCTTCCAGTTTCTCCATAAAGAAGTTTGCAATTACAGGACTTAGGGGGTTTCCCATAGCCACACCGCCCGTTTGCTCATAAAACTGTTCATTCCACTTGAAGTATGTGGTCGTCAAACAACACTTAAACAGTTCTGAAATATCGGCAGGAAAAATTCGATCTAGCTGTTCCAACACATCATTAAGTGGAACCATGGTAAACAGCGATACCACATTGAAGCTGACCAATATGTCCTCTGGCTGGACCACTATCCCATTCAATCTGCTGATGAAATGTGTCGAATTCTTTATATAAGAGCCCGAACGGCCCACATGTGGTTTTAACAGCGTAGTCAAAAACTTAGATAACGAGTAGGTGGGCGAACCAATGGCACTTAGTATCGGTCTTAACTGTACATTTTCTTATGAATATTGGGCAATCCATAAAGCCTCGGTGGTAGCGCAACCGAATTGCAGAGACCTTTCTGTACACTCTCCTCAAAGGAGGACTTTTTTATTAACCGCGGCACAGTTCTAAGAACGTTGTTAGTGGGGTGCTTATTCAGCTTCCTATATGCTTGTGGATCCAGTAGATCAGTAATTTTACTCTGATAGTCGGCCACATCCATAACCACCGTTGCGCTTCCTTTGTCAGGTGGGAGAATCAAAATACTATCGGCGTCATTCAGGAGTTTTAAAGTTCTTCTGGGTGGTGTCAACGGCGACCGACGGCAGCGGACAGCGGCCAATTGCACTGACGTTTTCAAAACACACGACGTCACGCCGCGGCGCGGGAGCGCACAGACACGGAATTTAGCAGCAGTCAGTAGCGAGCCAACGGGTGTGTTGGACGTTCCTTCGAGTTACAGACCCCCTTGAAGATGTCTCCCGCAGACGGGGACGAAACGTTGGGAAGTGAGACAAAATTCATCAACCGACCACGGCATAACAGCCCGAATAATCATAATGGACTACCTTGAGGTACACCATACACTACCTTGGTTTCTGATGATATCTCCCACTACATTATGTTTGCTAAGAAGTCTACAGTCCACTAGCTTTCCATTTCGAAAATTGGTGTAGTCAGGGCAAGATCCAAGATGCAAAGTGATAGATAAAATTTTGCAAGATTGCTTCACACAGGGGTTATTGCAGCATATCCAGAGTTCACAGTGCTAGGCCCCTTTGCGAATCCCCAGCTGCGGAAACCCAAGAGGGTCAGAGCCGTATCCAGTGACTAGCCGAGTTCTCTGTGGTCCTTGCCGGTTGCAACACATCGTGGTATCTCTTTCGATTGATACAGACGTGTTTAACATCACCCTCAAACTCCACTAACACGCGTGACGTCAACGGCAGAGTTCATTGTGATCGAAGTCTTGCTGTTAAGCTGAACAGCCACCGAAAAACCAAAAGGGAAATGACCATTGAAGTACTGCAGAAACATGACCGTCATGATCTTCAACGATTATATGCTACAGTATTTTTCGACAAAGTGGCTGATATTTTTTTGGCATTTTTTGGCATTAATCACAGATCATACCGCAAAATCTTACTGTTTCTACTTGAACTACATGTTTTCTGTTCATTACAGTTGTCTTTTAAATGCATGTATAATGAGTTTTGTTCCAATCAGTGAGTGACTAACCGTCTTACTGCGATGATTCAAGTCTTCACTGATCAGAAATTAATGTTTAGCTTCAAGAGGCTCAAATAACGGTTCCTTATTGAAATTATGTTCTAATGTTAGGAATATAGGCCTGTATAAATGCTAAAGCTGTTCAAGGTAAGTTCCAGATGGTCAGATAACCCAAACATTTCTTCGTTATTCTGTAGCTAATAATACGTCACTTCGAGACGAATTGAGTATTTATAAACTCACCTGACAAAATGTTATTCCCCTGCAAAAAACATACTGATGGTCTTCTAGCACTGCAGGTCGTTTGGAACAGCTGTCAAGGGGTCATCTGACTGCAGCCGACAAGAGTCAAGAAAGTGCAGTGGTGCGTACGTATCAGTCGACTGTATGAGATCAGCGCAGGATAAACGTCACAATATGGCAGAAATTAGCTATCATAATGGATATGCCTGTGACCAAACTGTGAATGAAATTGTCCATTTTTTGATATATCAACAGGAACTGCTGTCCAACTTGTTGACAAGGAATGCTGTGCCACCCGCAGCCAGGAATCACTGTGTAACAGCAGTTGTCGTAAAAGTATGACAATCGACAGAGTCTGGAGACGAGTGTCACGCTACCTCAATGTCAGTAGGTCTAAGAATCGACAGGAATAGTGCCATCAGAAAATGCTGGTCCGTCTCTCGCATTTCCGATCGAAATGCTTGCAGTTGACATTTCGGATCAGGCACCGCGAATCCTCATGAACAACTGACTTTGCCCTTATGGCTTGCGTGCCTCAGCGATACAGATATCCGTACCGCAGATACAACCGCAATTGAGAGGTATCTACTGTGTGGCCATAAAAACGTGTGGTTTCTAAAGAGGAGCAGCAGCCTTTTTAGTAGCTGCAGTCTGGATGATTAACTGATCTAGCCTTGGAAAATTAACCAAAACGGCCTTCTCTGTACTTGTACTGCGAACAGCTGAAATCAAGGGAACACTACAGCCGTAAATTTCGCGAGGGCATGCAGCTCTACTATGGCATCGTTATCGGTAAAATATACCGGAGGTACACATTCGGATCTGCGGCAGGTTGTCGTCACCAGGAGAAACATAACTGGCATAGTACGTATCGGTGCATAGAACGTTAGGTCCCTTAGTTGTGTAGGTACGTTAGAAAATTTTAAACGGGAAGTGGATAGGTTGAATCTAGATATAGTAGGAATTACTGAAGTTCGATGGCAACAGGAACAGGATTTCCGGTCAGGTGAAAACTGGGTTAGAAATACAAATTCAAATAGTGGTAATGCAGCTGTAGGTTTAATGATAAATAGGAAAACGGATTCGGTAATCTACTTCAACCAGCATAGTGAGCGCATTATCGTATGTAGAAAGACAAAATCCAACACTCGTCACAGCCGTAAAAGATTATATGCCACCTGATTCCGCAGCTGATGAAGAGATTGAACAGATATATAATGACTTTAAAAAATCATTCAGACTCTTAAGGGAGACAAAAATGTTATAGCGATGGGGGGCTGGAATTCGGTCGTAGGTGAAGGAAGAGAAGGGAATATTGTAGGTGAATGTGTACTGGGGGAAAGGAATGAAAGAGGAAGCCACCTGGGAATTCTGCACAGAGCATAATTTAGTCATCGATAGCACTTGATCTAAGAATCATGAAAGAAGGTTGTACATATGGAAGAGAACTGAAGACCCAGGAATGTTTCAAGTTGATTGCATAACAATAGGACAGAGAGTTCGCAACCAAGTTTTAAACTGTAAGACACTTGCAGGGCAGATTAGCACTCTGACCACAATTTATTGATTATAAACTGTAGGTTAAAACTAAAGAAATCGTAAAAACATAGGGAAATGAGACTTGGATAGGAAGAAAGAACCAGAGGTTGTTGAGAGTTTCAGAAGGAGCATTAGGCAACGACTGGCTACAACAACGAAAAGGAATACAGTGTATGACGAATGGGTGGTTGGAGAGATAAAATAGTGAAGAAAGATAAAATAGGTAAAAGGACAAAGCCTAGTACAAATCCTTGAATAACACAGGAAATATTGAATTTAACTGATGAAAAAAGGAAATATAAAAATGCAGCAAACGAAACAAGCGAAAGGGAATACAAATGGCTACAAAATGGGACTGATAGCAAGCTTAAAATGGCTAAGCAGGAATGACTAGAAGGCAAATGTTACCTTGAAGTCTACTCTCGGGGCTTTGTTTCGACTGAGGTCTTTCAGTGGTCTATCAAATTCTTCTCTCTGTATCGCATCTCCCAAGCCTTCTTCAAGTTCTATCATCTTACCTTCAAATTTATCTCGATTGTGTAGACCCTCTATACACCCTTTCACCTTTCAGCTTCCCTTTCTTTACTTAGGACTGGTTTCGAACGCGATTTCTTGACATTCGTACAGCTGCTTCTCTTTTTCCTTTAGTCGGTATCTATCTCTCCTCTACCTCTAGTGATGTGTGTTTCCTATACCAAAGAAAGCAGGTGCTGACAGATGTGCATATTAACGAATTATCAGTTTACTGAGTCATGGTTGCAAAGTACTTTACATAAGAATGAAAAAACTGATAGAAGCCGACCTCTGGAAGATCACTGGGATTCTGAAGAAATGTAGGAACCAACGAGGGAATACTGGCCCTATGAATTACCTTATAAGATAGGGTACGGAAAGGCAAACCTACGTTTATGGCACTTGCAGACTTAGAGTAAACCTTGGACAATAATGACTAGAATACACTCTTTGAAATTCTGATTGTAGCAGGGGTAAAATACAGAGAGCGAAAGGCTATTTGCAACTTGTACAGAAACCAGGCGGCAGTTGTAAGAGTGGCATCAAAGGGAAGCAATGGTTGAGATGGGAGTGGGGCAGAGTTGTAGCCTATCCCCGACGTTGTTCATTTTGTACGTTGATCAATAAGAAAAGGAAACAAAAGAAAAATCTGGAGTAGGAATTAACGTTCAGGGAGAAGAAATAAAACTGTGAGATTTGCCGTGGCATTATAATTCTGTCAGAGACAGCAAAGGACTTCGAAAAGCAGTTGAATAGAACGGACGTCATCAAGAAAGGATATAAGATAAACATCAACAAAAGCAAAACTGGGATAATGGAATTTAGTCTTGTTGAATCATATGACCCTCATGGCATTATGTTAGGAAACAAGACACTTAAATCAGTAGCTGAATTTTGTTATCCGGGCAGCAACATAACTGATGATGGCAAGAGTAAAGATGATCTTAAATGTCAACTGGGAATGGCAAGAAAAGCATTTCTGAAGAAGAGACTTTTGTTAACATCGAATATAGATCTAAGTGTTAGCAAGTATATGACGAAATAATAAGCGACCAGCCGCATAAAAAAATTTAATTTCTTGACCAGTTAATGCACTTCTTCAGAATGTTTTACGTGTAGCATTATTTGCGAATGTAAAAAATCAGCATACAGGAAAATACCGTGGTCCCAAAAAATATGGAAGCAATAAACAGTACCGTAGGAAGTCTTCTCTGAAAGTGTTGTATGGAGTGCAGGCATGTGGAGAAGTGAAACACGGACGATAAACAGTTTAGACAATAAGAGAACAGTAGCTTTTGAAATGTGGTGCTACAGAAGAATGCTGAAGATTATATGGGTAGATCACATAACTCATGAGGAACTACTGAATCGAACTGGGGAGAAAAGAAATTTTTGGCGCAACCCGACTAGAAGAAAAGATCGGTTGATAAGACACAATCTGAGACAAGAAGAGGTCACCAACTTAGTACTGGAGGGAAGCATGGGGGTAAAAATCGTAAACGGAGACCAAGAGATGAATTCATTGAACAGATTCAGAAAGATGTAAGTTGCAGAAGTTGTTTGGAGATGAAGAGGCTTCCACAGCAAAGAGTAGCATAGAAAACGCAACAAGACAACCGCACAAAACGCTGCAAGATTGCAATGATTCAAACTGTACCCAAACTGGACAGTACCTGTCTAGAAGCGTGTAGGATGGTGCACAGGGTCAATTGGTGACTTTTCAAACGATCAAAGGCGTCGAGTGCACTGCGTGCCGAAGAGGCGTCTACCCTGCAATGTGTTGAGAGCGTATTCCGGTGGTTCTGTGACATTTCAAGGATGCTTTTCGTACCATGATTAGGACCCACTCGACAGTTTACCGTCAACATGAACTAGGATGTACATATGAAAAATTGGTGCAGTTGAGCGCAGATCCAGGATCTACAGTGAGGCACAATTACACCCCGCAAATTTCGTCCCAACATGTCCGGTATTTTCTGTACTAGTGGCTTACACGATTATCTAGGAGAGTCAAACTTCTACCCATAGTTGGAAGGTAGGAAATGAGGTACTGGGGAAGTAAGGCAGTACGGATTGGAAGTGCTTGGGTAGCTCAGGTGGTAGAGCACTTGCCTGTGAAAGCTAAAAGTCTCCGGTTTGGGTCCTTGTGTGGTACACGAGGTATTTCATATACCCTACTGGCCATTAACATTGCTACACCACGACGATGACGTGCTACAGACGCGAAATTTAACCGACAGGAAGAAAATGCTGTGATATGCAAATGATTAGTTTTTCAGAGCATTCACACAAGGTTGGCGCAGGTGGCGACACTACAACGTGCTGACATGAGGAAAGTTTCCAACCGATTTCTCATACGCAAACAGCAATTGACCGGCGTTGCCTGGTGAAACGTTGTTGTGATGCGTACTATCACGTTTCCGACTTTGATAAAGGTCGGATTGTAGCCTATCGCGAATGCGGTTTATCATATCGCAACAATGCTGCTCGCGTTGATTGAGATCCATTAGCAGATAATGGAATCGGTGGGTTCAGGAGGATAATACGGAATGCCGAGCTGGATCCCAACGGCCTCGTATCACTAGCAGTCGAGATGACAATCATCTTATTCGCATGGCTGTAATGGATCGTGCAGCCACGTCTCGATCCCTGAGTGAACAGACGGGGACGTTTACAAGACATCAACCATCTGCACGAACAGTCCGACGACGTTTTCAGCAGCAAGGACTATCAGCTCGGAGACTATGGCTGCGGTTACCCTTGACGCTGCACCACAGACAGGAGCGCCTGCGATGGTGTCCTCAACGACGTACATGTGGGCACGAATGGCAAAACGTCATTTTTTCGAATGAATCCAGGTTCTGTTTACAGCATAATGATGGTCGCAAACGTGTTTGGCGACATCGCGGTGAACGCACATTGGAAGCGTGTATTCGTCATCGCCAAACTGGCGTATCATTCGGTGTGATGGTATGGGGTGCTATTGGTTACACGTCTCGGTCACCTCTTGTTCTCATTGACGGCACTTTGAACAGTGGACGTTACATTTCATATGTGTTACGACCCGTGCCTCTAACCTTCACTCGATTCCTGCAAAACCCTACATTTCAGCAGGATAATGCACGACCTCATGTTGCAGGTACAGTACAGGCCTTTCTGGATACAGAAAATGTTCGACTGCTGCCCTGGCCAGCACATTCTCCAGATCTCTCACCAATTGAAAACGTCAATGGTAGCCGAGCAACTGGCTCGTCGCAATACACCAGTCACTACTCTTGATGAACGGTGGTATCGCGTTGAAGCTGCATGGGCAGCTGTACCTGTACACGCCATCCAAGCTCTGTTTGACTCAATGCCCAGGCGTATCAAAGCCGTTATTACGGCTAGAGGTGGTTGTTCTGGGTACTGATTTCTCAGGATCTATGTACCCAAATTGCGTGAAAATTTATTCACATGTCAGTTCTAGTATAATATATTTGTCTAATGGACACCCGTTTATCATCTGCATTTCTTCTTGGTGTAACAATTTTAATGGCCAGTTGTGTATATACAAGCTGTACCTCATTTCCATTGGTCACAGATTAAATCCATAAGAAAATTGTAAACTTGTAAAATTTGTGTTATTAATGTTAAATGTCTCATTTCATGTTAATGTTTTGGCCAGTGTCTCTGGTATGCCAGTCGATCGCGTCATGTCACTCTTTTTAGTTCTGAGTTCACAGCGATTACGTGAAGATGCCTACAACATTAGTGACTCCCGCCTAGTATGGGTTATTGCCGGAAGCTGATTCCATGCAGCCCACATAATGTAACTGTCACGATTTCCTTCTTCATGACAATTCTCGGCAGCGTACTGCAGGGGCAACGAAGATACGACATTAGCGTTTTCGGCGGGAAGCCTCTGATCACCCACCATACAGCCCGGACGTGGCTCCCCCTGACGTTCATCATTGCTCACATGAACCGCTGACTATGAAGACAACCATCTGGACCTAACAACGAGCTGCAAACCAGGGCTGAGAACTGGAGGAAAGCACAGGCGGCTGTCTTCTGTGATGGTGGTATTGGAAAGTTGGTACAACGCTACAAAAATGTCTAACTCGGAGCGGCGAGAAAGTAAAGAAATAGCTGGAAGGTATAGCTAACTGTTGCAAATAAAAAACATTGATTTACACAGTGGTTTCCATTTTACGACCGACTGGACCTTACATTCCCAATAGCTCTCATATATATTTCTTAAGTGCGCGCGCGCGCGCGCGTGTGTGTGTGTGTGTCTACATAATATATTTATTAGAGTATCACGTAAAAATTTGAAGTAAATAAGTCAAGACCTTTTAGATATTTTTCTAACATCATTTCCACTTTATATAGATAGATATAACAAATATCCAGCTATCACAGGCCCTGCAGACCACGCGCTGCTTCCACAAACTGCCTCCATTCCTTCCTGTTTTGTGCCCGGTCCCTCCAGATGTCTTCAATCCCCCTGGCTGTTAGATCCTTCGTCAAGTCGTCCATCCAGCGCTGCCTTGGTCGTCCAATGGGGTGTTTGGTGTTTGGTTTCCCCTCTAGTGCGATCTTCGCCTGTCTTCAATCTGGTATACAGGCTACATGGCCCACCAATTGTATTCTTTTGCTGTTTATCTTATGTAGGATAGTTGGTTTATAACACTACAATAGCATTTACTTAGCTTATGCAGTCAAATACCAAATTTGGTTTGTTAAGTACTATGACCGAACAGAACAAATAGTCCTGTCACGGAAAAGCCACGCATAACACTTACGTCCGCTACTGCTATACCATAGCCCTAAAGTTGGAAGCAGATCGTAAAATGGAACTATCTAGTTAAAGTAATTATGGTATAAAGCAACAGAGCAGTGTTACCCTCTGAGAGGAATTTTGTTATGTTGACCGTGTTGTACCTAACGGAGGTGGCTTATCGGAAGTGAAAGTCAGAATTACGTAAATATTTAAACCGTAACAAACAATATTTTACCTATCTACACTGCTCAAAGAGTAAAGAAAACGGTCGTCAGCCTAATTAGGCGTAAGAATGAGTAACATTGTTGTTCAAGAAAACAGATTTGAGTAACTTAAATGGACAAACACTGCCTACACATTTGTCACTCGAGAGTGCAATGAACTCTGACACCTGCATATGTTCACAGTAAGGTTGGAGCTGGCAGAGCAGAACTAACTATTTGCATAAATATAGCAGATAACAATACACACTATTTCTTTCAGGGCTTATTCAAACTGAATGGTCTTTATAACATTACTATTAATATTCACTGTAGAATTATAAATTGGACATAGGTTCAGTAGTACTTTTCAAACATTTTCCTATCTGACAAAAAATTCTAAATGTTGATCACTGCGAAATTATGAACTGGTCATAGGTTAAGTTTCTCTCATCTAAATACTTTGCTATTTAGAAAATTTAAATGGAATTCACTAACAGCTTACTTCTGCCTTTTGAATAAAGAAATTGTTGTTTTCATAAATAGTGGTCTTTCTATTAATCATTATCTAGCATGAACACAATAGACAAACTGTTTGCCCTGTTACGCTATTAATATGCACTTTTAATACACAAGAGGAGCCAAATATTGTATAGAATTTCACTTGAATAGCAAGAGTAATTGTAACTTGCTATAATTAAGTAACTTTGTGCATTTGAACTACTTTCAACGGAGGGGGGCCCCTTAATCTTGACCACTGTAGCAGAGCAAACTAAACACACTTCCAATACACTAGAGAAACAAGTGCTTAGCAAACATGAACATTTAACTCTCAACAGGTGCAGTTCTGAACTTTTACTGCAGTGAAACACAAATTTGAGATATTTGTAACATCCTTTCAACAAACAATATTAATTTTAGCGCACTCTAATGCCATATTAATTTTAATATGCCTTCAATAAAGAACACTCGGTAAACACTTTACTGTGGGAGGGACCCTAAGTGGATACGTGACTGAGGATAAATCACGGTAGGTACAAGAGTTCAGTCAAATTTTACCTTATATTTGCGCACACTAAAACATCCAATGAGCTGATCCTTCATTGTACATTACTATAGTGTGCCATTGCAGTGATTGCGCAGTGTGGTGGCGATTGCATGTTGGTTGGTGGATTTTCAGGTAGAATTGCTGGACTCCGTCATTTCTTGTTGTCGATGATAGATACCAATTCCAGAATAGTTCCAGCTCTTTATCCATCCATCCGAGGCATTGGAAAGCGTCAGGAAAAGCCTCTCTCGGAACCAGCACAATACACAACTTTTACATTAGCAGTTGATAGTTTGGTAGCTCGTCCACGACTGACTCTTGGTTCCACCTTTTCTACCTAGGCCAATCACAATTTGCGCCTGTTACACAGTTCCATTCCCAAGGGGAACCACAACACCTTTTACATACAAAATAACTAAGAACCCTAAGTGGAAGTCAGCAGTTTACACAACAGGAAACAAACATTTTAAATAAAACAGAACATTTGCATATATTGGTAGTTCTACACAAAATTATTTAAATAAAATTATTTAAATTTAAAGATACCCAAAGAAATTATATGACAAAGACAAAACATATAATTTCTTTAATTAATCATACACTAATTACAGAAGGTCAACAATGGGATGTTGAACAAAACAGAAATCAACAAAAGGTATTAAAAGTATCTAACCAAAATTGTATCCTTTTATTCTGTGAGAGTATCAGTGATAAGATTGTTCTAAATTAATTATTCAGCAAACCTGCATCTGACTGCGTCTGTGAATTTGTTTCTTGCACTCCTCCATTTTGCCAGAAATGCAACATGTATTTGACTCAGCAGTCAAGTTTAAGAGAATAATGCCGTTTGTGCATTGGCATTAAGTTGGTACTGGAAAATTAACTTTTGGCCCTGATGTTTACTTGGTTCTTTCATTGGTGGGTAAATGTAGTTTACTACTCATTTTCATATTCAGTACAAGCAAAGGATGTGGATTATGATTCATGCTGTTAGATTTAAACACAATGTTGATGTCTATATATATATATATTGTTAAAATTTTAAGTCATACACAAAACCTACCATTTCAAACATTTTCGTGGCACAAATCACTCTTACAAAAAATTTTACAAAAAGCTTACTGCGTCAAACCTTGGACATACAATTCCTAACTCTGAACATTATCTAACAAAATCCAATTTGAAATGATTATATATCTTCTCTCATTTACATGCTAAAGTTTGGTCAGGGGCAGCAACCTACCTTAAAACTGTCACCACACATCTGCTTCCTCGAGGCACCTAGCTGCGACTCCTGCCTTAAAGCTGTTTGCACACGTCTGCTTCCTCTGGGCACCTACCTGCGACTCCCCGGTTTTTTTACTGTGTGTGCCTGGATCTCTTAACCATCAAAGATCCTCCTACTCAAAGATATTATACTCATTCCACCTTGCAGTTGGCAACTGGACCAGAATTTTGTGGGGGGATCTGTGCAGTTAGCACAGATCTCCCCAGAAATTCGTGAAAAAATACAATTTAAGATACACTACAAAACGTATACAGTATTCTAATTAAAAGAGTATTACACAGCAATAAAATTCACCAATAGAAACATAGAATGTGAAGTAAAATTCATAATATCATTAAATTGTCAAATTGCAGTGAATCAAAGAACATCAAAATGTACAAAACAGAAACACATAAATTTAGGGCAAAGACATCAGACACTACATATTTAATAAAAGTGTATCAAATACCATCAAAATTTACAAAACAGAGGAAAACAATGTCAGGTAAAATCGATGAGGTATTTAGATTTTGAATTGTCTCAAATAACAGAAAAAAATTTTAATACAAAAATGTAGAATGTGGGTAAAATGCAGAATATACTTAAATTTGTAAAGAGAAGTGTATCAAATAGTATTAAAAGTTACAAAATCGTATAAAAGACATAAAGACTCTATATAGAAGCATAGTAATGAGGGGTAAAATACCTCAAATAACATCAACTTTATCAAACAGAAATGTAGAACATGAGGTAAAATAAATAAAATAGTTAAATATCCATTAGAAGTAACAGCAAATTTGCATAAATGTCGCATAGAGAACTCTTAATGCCAGTGAAATAATGTAATAAGATACTTTAAGACATAGCAGCATTAAATATAAAATATGTGTCACATCAGGTGCCAGCAGATATTGACTTTCAGTTACAATCATTATCTTGTAGTAGATCTAGAGTACATTGCAAGTTTCCTTGACAATAGTAAATGAAGATGACATGTCATGTTAGGTGACAGTTTACAATGAGTCTAATTGTAAACCACAGTAAAATGTGGGGCATCAGGTGAAGAAACACACTGAGCCACAACTAGTGTCGATTGTACAACCCATGTCACGTCAGGTGACAGTTTACACAGATTCTACTTGTAAACCATAGTAAAATATTGGGCCTCAGGTGATGAAACACACTGAGCCACAAATAATGTCGATTGTACAATAGATGTCATATCAGGTGATAGGACACACTGACTTTAATAGTGATCTGTAGTGCAATAAGGTTGAAGAAGAGTGGGCATCAGGTAATGGAACACACTGAGCCACCTTATTGTAACTGTAGAATACCTGTTACGTCAGGGGATAACTCACCCTCTTTTGGTTACCAAAATGAAAATTTATATTGTGTACAAACAGGAGTCTCAGGTGATGAAACACTCTGAGCCACAAATAATGTCCGTTGTACAGTACCTGTCACATCAGGTGATAGGACACACTGACTTTAATAGTGATCAGTAGTACAATAAGACTGAAGAAGTATGGGCATCAGGTGATGGGACACACTGAGCCATGGTGGTATCGATTGTAAAGTATATGTCAAGTCAGGTGACAACACACACTGACATTCAGTTACAATTATGATATTCTGTCAGTCATAGAACACATATTATGTCAGGTGGTAGCTCACACTGACATACCCTTAAAGTCATGATATTCAATTTGTTATAGGACACATTTTACATGAGAAGGTAGCTCAACTGACTTTCATTTTATTCTCATAGACTCAGACCAGTTATTATGTCACCTGACAGTTCAGTCTGAGTATCACTTATATTTATGTAGACTCAGGCTACTCGTTATGTCAGGTGGTAGACCACTCTGACTCTTAAACACAATCATGAGATTCTCGCAGATGCAGAACATATGTCCTGTCAGGCGACAGCTTAGTGTGACATTAAGTTAAAAACATTTACAAAATCGTTTGTCATAGTGACAGAAATGTAATCTTAGTTACATTGATATTATCATTGTTCATGAAATTAATATGAAAAGTAATATACAATAACTGTATGAAGTGGACATTTGTTAAAAAAATTTTGTATGCAGTGGACATTTGATGCAAAATTTTTATATATCTTGATGGTAACAATAACAGTAATTAGTTTTATGGAATCTATGTACAAGAAAAATATCTACTAAGGGTAGTATATCATAATAATAACACTATTCAGTGGACATTTGTTACAAAATAAATGTTTGTATGTATTTAAGGTGAATAGAATCTCATATGGTCAGTAACAATGCTGTATTGAAATTATCATTAAGACTCTATTTACAAATGAATATTAATGATTACAATAACCTGCACAATCGCAGTAGTCATTTTAGAACTTCATAAACTCAATAACAGTGTTGTATTGAAATCGTCATAAAGACTCTATTTACAAATGATTCATAGTCATATATATAATATTAATGATTACAATAACCTGCACAATTGCAGTATACATTTTAGAACTTCACATACACAGTAACAATGCTGTATTGAAATCGTCATAAAGACTCTATTTACAAGTGATTCATAGTCATATATACAATATTAATGATTACAATAACCTGCACAAACGCAGTATTCATTTTAGTGTTAACTTTACATTAAGTATTAACAGGTAATGCCGTAACAAAATTTATACAACCTCCTTAAATAAGAGTTTTGCTAAAGTCTGAGTAAGTATTTTAACTTCACAGTGTAAATATTATTTCTTTTCAGTACAATTATTAAAAAAAGTTGTTTACCTATCAGAGGACGGTTACACAGATATTTTAGAAAAATAATAAATATATTTAGAATGGAAAGAACAGTAGACTGAGAACTCAGAAAGGAAGAATGAGTTCTACAGAGCTCAAGGATACGGGGCACCAACTCCACATGGTGTGTCAGTTAAAGAATAACCAACCTCTACCACACTAGTTTTTTTTGTGTAGACCACAAGGATAATCTGTTATCAAGTGTTGAAATAATGTCAGTTATGGAAATTATTTGTCAGGAAAAGAGTAAAAAAATTTACTTAAATAAATGATAGAGACAATAAAGAGGATACTAATTACTGTAGCTGAAACTGATGGTAGTTATGGTACACCAGAAACATAATTATCATGGAAACAAAACATAATAATATTATATTAATGTAGAATGAAAATTCTATCACACTTAAGGAACAGGCATTAGGAATGGACAAAACGCTGAGCTCAGCCAAGAAGAGGTACTGTCATGTCTCGGAAAATAATAGTGTGACAAATCAGAAGTGTGCATAAATAGAACAATATATGTATAGTAAGTGGCAACATAATTAGCATCACAAAGTACAAAGGCAATAACATTGGTTAAAAGATCCATAACCAGTCTAGCACAAACAAAAAATAATAAGCATTCAGAGAAAGTCTGGAAGTAACTGTAACAAAAAGTAATATGTCAACTTCAGGTAATAAAAAAAATAGCATGCCAACACAAAACAAAACTTTTAAATGAGAGCATAGACCATAACATTACCTTAATCCTGAAATAGGTAACACTACCACAAAATAAAAGTGTAGAGACACATAAAGCAAAGCATAGCACAAGTGATAAACAACGAAATACTAACTGATGATTGTATCTTTTACTTGAAAAACACATGAAAAGAGAAAAAGGCAACATAGAAGGTAGCACAGAGACATCATAAAAGGTAAGAAGTATGATACTTGTGGTGCTGTAGGTATAAGAAAAATAATGATTAGAGAATGCTTGTAGTAAGTCACGAAGTAAATCCTGAGTGGATCCTCAACAATGAGTCCGAAAACAATCCCAATTGGACTCTAGTAATCCCAAGTCATCATATTATTTCATTAATGGCATTTTAACACTGTCACCACACGTCTGCGTCCTCTGGGCACCTACCTGTGACTCCTCCCTTAAAGCCGTCTGCACACGTCTGCTTCCTCCGGGCACCTACCTGCGACTTCCCGGTTTTTTTACTGCGCCCGCCCGGCTCTCTTAACCATCAAAGATCCTCCTACTCAAAGATATTATACTCTTTCCACCTTGCGGTTGGCAACTACCGACTATTTTCTGGAGCTACCTTGATCAGACATTAGCACATACCTTTCAGCACGTAGTGTCTAAGCTATGGTGTTACAGGTTGTCGCATCAGAACGTAGATTTCCTCGTTTTTTTCTCCTCCTCCATTATCGGTTATATAAAACTGGTCCCCATATCTTCTTCATTACTCTTCTTTCAAATATTAATAGTTTTTCCTTCTCTCGCTTGGTCATGCTCCATGTTGCTGAACCGTACATTACTACTGGGCATATCACTGTGTTGTAAATTTTCATCTTAGTGTTCACTGAGATCGATTTAGAGCCAAGCGTCTCTCTCAGGGAATGCATGCATTTCATTCACAATGCTATTCTTTCCTTGATGTCCATTTCCATGTTGTTGTCCGTGGTAATCCAAGATCCCAAGCATATGAATCGGCGTACTATTTTGAACCACTTGCCATCTATCTCAAGAAATTCATCCTGCTCTTGTCTTCTTCCTAATTGTATGAACTCTGTTTTGTCTTGATTCACTTTGACCCCTACCCTCTGTGCATATTTGTCCATTTTCTGGTACACTGCTCTCAACTCATGCTTTGATTCACTTAGTAGTACTATGTCATCTGCATATGCGAGATAATTGAAGCTACTCTCTATCTGTACTCCAGCCCACTACTGTTGCCTATACTCTTTTATTACTTTCTCTAAGATGACATTGAACAGAACAGAACACATGAGAGAGCATTCCCTTGTCTGAGGCCTGTCTCAATCTCGAATGTTTATGATGTGGCTCCTCGGAAACATACTGCTGCCTTCGACCCTTCCATACAAGCTTGCACCATACCCAATAGTTCTCAGAGATTCTAAAGTCACGCATTTCATTGTATAGGCTATTCCTGGCTGTCATAAGCAAATTGAAAATGGACGAACAGGCTGTAGATATCTTTGTCATATTCCCAGTGTTTTTCAAAAAATTGTCTTAGTACAGAAGTGAGATCTGTTGTCGATCAGTTTGGTCGAAAGCCAGCTTGGTAGTCCTGTATGTTGTTCTCTGTGAATGGTTGCAATTTTACTGAGGATAATGATGGACAGTACCGTATATTTTACATTCAACAAGATGATGCATGTTTAGTTACCAAATTCCATTTTGCTTCCCTTCATAGCCAATTTCCATTCTTCTGGCAGTGTCTCCTTCTCCCATATCAAGTTGATTAGTTTATATATCTCTAAGTGTAAGCTCTACCTCCTTCCTTGATTAATTCTGATGTTATTCTGTTCTCCCCTGGGGCTTTATTGTTTCTGATTCCTTTGATTTCGATCTTCACGTCTTCTTCACTACCTTCCCATTCTTCTTCATCTTTGCTTTCCTCTGTAGTGTCTGCACGTAACATCTCATCTGGGTCTGGGCGATTTAACGGTTCTGAGAAGTATTCTTTCCAGCTTTCTACAATTCTTTTCTTCTCCTTTATCAAGTTTCCGTTCTTATCGCTGATGAAAAAAGTTGGGCTTTGAAATCTACGTTTCCGATTTTTTATGTATTGGAAGAATTGCCTTGAATTCTTGTTTTGGCTGTCTGCCTCAACTTGTTCTAGCAAACTGGTTTGATATATTCTCTTCTCTGCTCTTAGATTCGCTTTACTCTCTTCTGACGTTGACACAATGTCCCCTTTTCTGCTCATAATACCTGTCAGCTAGCCACTTCTCCCTCATCTTCCTTTTCTTTTCTGTAGCCTTCTGGCACGTCTCGCTGAACCATTTCCTCTTCTTCATTATCTTCTTTCTTCCCAGTATATCCTCTGCTACACTTAGTACCCTGGACTTTACTTATTTCCACTTTCCCTCCACGTTCTCTCTTGCTTCCAGTGTCTCTAGGACCTCAAAAAGATTTTTAATTTCTATATCACATTGTTATTTAATGACACTTTCTCGTAGTTTCTCAACATTCAAAGCTAGCTCTAGTGTCCCCTTCTTCTTATGCATGTAGGAGAACATGAGTTTAAGCCTGCACACAATGACTAAATGGTCTGACGCACAGTAGCCTCCTCTATACGACCTGACGTGCATGACAATGGCTATAGCGCTGGTCCACCAAAATTTGATTTATCTGGTTGGTGGTTCTTCCATCCAGTGAGCACCATGTTCTCTTATGTATTTTCTTGTGTTTGAAGTAACTCAAACTTACTCTCAGGTTCTTTGAGATAGCTAAGCTGAACATCCTCTGACCATTCCAGTTGGTCTCATCATGCAAACTGTGCCTTCCTATAGTTGGTATGTAGAATTCTTCTTTCCTGCTTTTCTATTAAAATCTCCCAGCGCTATCCTGATATTTCTAGTTGGTGTGCTCTCAATTGCTTGTACTAGTTAGTCATATAAGTCTTGCTTTTCCTCATCTGTTTTATCCTCAGTCTGGCCATGAACATTGATGAATGTGATATCTGATACTTGGTTTCCAGGTACTATGTAGGATATTTCCTTGTAAACAGCTTTGAATTCCTTAACGTAATTTGCTACTTTGTTGTTTATCACAAAACCAGTGCCGAATTCGTTTTTATCTACACATCCGCCGTAGAATAATGTGTATCCATCCTTTTTGTGAGTTCCTGCTCCTAGCCGTCTTGTCTCTTGTACCGCCATGAGGTCCAGTTTATATCGGTTAATTTCTGAGACCATGGTCTGGATGGTTCCTGATCTATACAGGCTCTGAACATTCCAAGATCCAAAATTAAAATGTCTAAATCGTACACCGTTTTTCCTTTGCAGTTTTCGTATTCTATTGTATCCATCCATGTCTGAGGCAAGTTTGTGTTTCGTAACAAAGAGTTTATTTTACAGGATTTGGTTGCTAGCCCTATGCCCAACCCTCTTCCCTTTGTCCGGGCTTTGGGTCGGCAGTGGCTGTTGCAAAACAACTGACCCCAGGCAGGGTTTTCCATTTTATGTAGTGTATATATTTCTTATGCCACACATATTAAATAAATGTGTGGCCTGTGTCTGTCCAAACGTTTATTAGAGTATTATATAAGAATTTTCAGTAAATCTGAGAGGTGTGTAGCTTTCGTCCATCCCCACATTTGTTAGGGTACTACGTAAAAATTTCTAATAAATATATTATGAATTTTTCGATAATTTTTACTGACAATATTTTCCTTAGTTTAAAGATACAGATCGTATGTCCATGAAAATGTTTATCAGAGCATAGGGTAAGAGATTTGAAGTAGTTTGGTCATAAGTTTCAGACTTTTGCTGACAACATTTACGCTTTATATAGTACATATATGTTTGCATACCATATTTATTAAGAAAATGCGTACCTATGTGTGTGTATATATATATATATATATATATATATATATATATATATATATATATATATATATTCACTCCTGGAAATGGAAAAAAGAACACATTGACACCGGTGTGTCAGACCCACCATACTTGTTCCGGACACTGCGAGAGGGCTGTACAAGCAATGATCACACGCACGGCACAGCGGACGCACCAGGAACCGCGGTGTTGGCCGTCGAATGGCGCTAGCTGCGCAGCATTTGTGCACCGCCGCCGTCAGTGTCAGCCAGTTTGCCGTGGCATACGGAGCTCCATCGCAGTCTTTAACTGGTAGCATGCCGCGACAGCGTGGACATGAACCGTATGTGCAGTTGACGGACTTTGAGCGAGGGCGTATAGTGGGCATGCGGGAGGCCGGGTGGACGTACCGCCGAATTGCTCAACGCGTGGGGCGTGAGGTCTCCACAGTACATCGATGTTGTCGCCAGTGGTCGGCGGAAGGTGCACGTGCCCGTCGACCTGCGACCGGACCGCAGCGACGCACGGATGCACGCCAAGACCGTAGGATCCTACGCAGTGCCGTAGGGGACCGCACCGCCACTTCCCAGCAAATTAGGGACACTGTTGCTCCTGGGGTATCGGCGAGGACCATTCGCAACCGTCTCCATGAAGCTGGGCTACGGTCCCGCACACCGTTAGGCCGTCTTCCGCTCACGCCCCAACATCGTGCAGCCCGCCTCCAGTGGTGTTGCGACAGGCGTGAATGGAGGGACGAATGGAGACGTGTCGTCTTCAGCGATGAGAGTCGCTTCTGCCTTGGTGCCAATGATGGTCGTATTCGTGTTTGGCGCCGTGCAGGTGAGCGCCACAATCAGGACTGCATACGACCGAGGCACACAGGGCCAACACCCGGCATCATGGTGTGGGGAGCGATCTCCTACACTGGCTGTACACCACTGGTGATCGTCGAGGGGACACTGAATAGTGCACGGTACATCCAAACCGTCATCGAACCCATCGTTCTACCATTCCTAGACCGGCAAGGGAACTTGCTGTTTCAACAGGACAATGCACGTCCGCATGTATCGCTTGCCACCCAACGTGCTCTAGAAGGTGTAAGTCAACTACCCTGGCCAGCAAGATCTCCGGATCTGTCCCCCATTGAGCATGTTTGGGACTGGATGAAGCGTCGTCTCACGCGGTCTGCACGTCCAGCACGAACGCTGGTCCAACTGAGGCGCCAGGTGGAAATGGCATGGCAAGCCGTTCCACAGGACTACATCCAGCATCTCTACGATCGTCTCCATGGGAGAATAGCAGCCTGCATTGCTGCGAAAGGTGGATATACACTGTACTAGTGCCGACATTGTGCATGCTCTGTTGCCTGTGTCTATGTGCCTGTGGTTCTGTCAGTGTGATCATGTGATGTATCTGACCCAAGGAATGTGTCAATAAAGTTTCCCCTTCCTGGGACAATGAATTCACGGTGTTCTTATTTCAATTTCCAGGAGTGTATGTATATATATATATTATTATTGTTGGCGAATTTTCCCTAAAAGGAAATCGTTAAGCTTATGACTTGGAAGGCTTGTTCTTCTTGTCCTTCCAGTACTCCTTCACTCTCTTGGAGAGGGCCTCTTTTCTCTCCTCAGACCATTCTTGTTTGGTCCGCTGTTTTAGCGCTTCCGACTTTACTTCCCAATTGTCTATGTGTTTTCGGAAGGTGCTTCTGTCTGTGGTGTTTGTGGTGCCAATTGCTTGTAGGTCTTTTACGGACTCCTTCCAGCCAGGGTGTCGAGACTTTAAGTGTCTTGATGTGTTCTAGAATTTTCTTGGTGAGTCTTGTTTCAGGGAGTCTATCTAAATGTCCGTAGAATTTAAGGCGCCTTTTTCTCATATCATTCTCGATGTTCGAATATGCTTCTACTGTTGAGTTCTTCTGTAGTCTGTAGCCATCTGGTGTGGGTCTTCCTCCTAAAATTTTCCTCATGATTTTGCGTTCTTCTTTTTTGATTTCTTCAATTTTGATTTTCCTGTTGAGTGCCAGTGTTTCGCTGGCATACAGTACGGCGGGTTTGATCACTGTGTTATAGTGTCTGATCTTGGTGTTTCTGGAAATGCATTGTTTGTTGTAGACGTTTCGTACCATGCCTAGTGATTTCCGTGTCTTCTGTTGTCTGTCTTCGTAAGCCAGTTTCTCTGTTCCGGTCGGTTCGATGATTTCGCCTAGGTATCTGAAGTGTGTGACCCCTTTAATTTTGCCGTACTTGGTTGTGATGTCGTCGCCTTCTCTTGTTAGGACTTGCGTTTTTTCAAAAGAGATTTGTAGGCCGACAAATATGTTTTATATATATATATATATATATAACGTTGTTATCAAAAACCTCGAGGTTTTTTGATAACAACGTTAAATGATAACTGGTTTGTATATAGTAGTATAGATTTAAGTAGAAAGTAACTGATGTCAATAAAAAATTAAGTGTCGTGATCCACAGCAGTGTAATAAATTGCCCCCTTCTCCTATTGATCTGCTTTCTGTGATTAGGTACATGCTTAATGTTATTAACGGCGGACGAGCAGTCGCGTCAGCGTTAGCTGCTAGCTGCTCCATGGTGCGCGATAGAAAGAGAGAGACAAGAAGAGAGAGACAGAGTGGAAGAGGAAGTTTGCTGCCGAGTCAGCCGCACTGCTCGTCTGGCGTCGAGTCTGCAGATTTCGTAGAGACTGCAGGCTGTGGCGGGCTTCCCATTGTGAGAGCCTGAGGGATGGCAAAGGTCGACGGCTGCGTCTCGAGGTGCCGCCACCAGCACCCTGCTAAGTCCGTATTCTCGAATGGCAACCGGATGTGGCCCCTGACAGCAATGATATTTCAGAAATATACTCTGAGACAGAAAAAGACGATCCACGAAGGAATTATCCGAATGGGACGGAAATCAGCAGATGTGATGTACATGTACAGACAAACAAATGATTACGAAATATGCATCATTTTGATTTGCAGCTCCTTGTATTGGCCATGTTTGTAGTTAAAACTGTCGGATGTGAGGTCCGCCAGTTATGCAAAACACCGTTTTTCTCAGTACCCAAACATGTTTCGGCAACACTGTGCCATCATCAGTGGGTTTTCGTTTTTATTTATTCTTCAATGTGAACATTTTTGTTAAATGATTATAAAACTATGTGCATTTTTAGTTCAAACAACAGATCGATCCTTTTTGTAAATACCTTTACATTTGGTGTGCATGAATTTTCTGGATCACAGAACAACACAAAACACAAACAATGACCACACACAAGACACAACAGAGCAGCAACACACATACACAAAACGAAATGGCACAAACTCACCTACAATAACAAGATTGTTCACAGAATAGGCAACATATTAAAGAAACAGGGACTCCAAATAGCATACAGGACGGAGAACACAACACAGAAAAAGATCAGAACACAATAAACACCCGTGGATAAATTTAACAGATCAGGAATCTATGAACTCACATGCAACACTGGCCAGTCAGTGTACATAGGACAAACAAGCATAAATTTCAAAATAAGATATTTAGAACACCTCAGAGCTTTAAAAAGCAACAGCTCCCATGGCACATTTGCTGACCATCTTGTAGCCAACAATAACCACCCAGTCACAATAGAAACAGAACTAAGAATACTAAAACACAGCCACAGCCACTACAGCATACTGAACATTGAGGAAAACTTCCAGAAGGCAGTAGCAGAAGGAGAACAGGTCTTAAACGAATACAATACACTCTGCAAGGGCACACTATGTAACACATTAAAGGAACTTTACGAATAAAAACAGCACAAACGGATAAAGTCTACACACACACACACACACACACACACACACACACACACACATAGATAAAATGCAAAAAAATATTCAAAATTTGGCGCCGAAATCTGTGGTAAAGAAATGAACACTGACTGGGCTGGGACACATAACAAACCACAATCACACTGTGTTCTGGTGAAGTGAAAAGTGTTTTACTACGTTATTTGTGAAAAATACTTCTTATAGTTACGTGTGCATCACAACACCTCAGCATTATGCGGAGAATGGAAGTACTTTCCACACGAAATCGTAACTAAAAACGAATATAGGCACGAAAACATCGCGAAAAACTAAATTACATCCTACAAGATAGGTTAACTCCCAGCAAAATAAAATAATAAAAAATTCTCATCAACATCGTTTGGTTGCAGATGACAAGCTACGTGTAGTAATTAACACACAACTGATCCAGAAAATTCATGCACACCAAATGTAAAGGTATTTACAAAAAAAAAAAACGATCGGTTATTTGAACTAAAAATGCACATAATTTTATACTCATTTAACAAAAATGTTCACATTGAAGAATAAATAAAATCGATAACCCACTGATGATGGCACAGTGGTGCCGAAACATGTTTGGGTACTGAGAAAAACGTTGTTTTGAATAACTGGCGGACCTCACATCCAACAAATGATTACGAATTAAAAAAATGAGTAATTTATTCAAGAGAAGGAGCTTCACAAATTGAGCAGGTCAGTAATGCGTTGGTCCATCTCTGGCCCTTACACGAGCTGTTATTGGTCTTGGCATTGGCAAAGTTGTTGACTGAGCTCCTGAGGGATATCGTATCAAATTTTGTCCAATTGGCGTGTTAGATCGTCAAAATCACGAGCTGGTGGGAAGGCTCTGCCCATGACGCTCCAAACTTTCTCAATTTGGGAGAGATCCGGCGAACTTGTCTGCCAAGGGTGGCTTTGGCAACTACGAAGACAAGCACTACAAATTCTCGCCGTGTGCAGGTAGGCACTATCTTGCTGAAATGCGAGCCCAGGGTAGCTTGGCAAGAAGAGAAACCACACGAGGCGCAGATTATCCTCTATGCACCGCTGCGCTGTAACAGTGCAGCGGATAACATCCAAAGACTTAGTGCTACAAAAATAAATGACACCCTATACCATCTGTACTGGTTGTTTGGCCGTATGGTGGGCGACACTCAGCATCTCACCATGGTATTCCACCGCCGTCTGGGATGTTCTGAGAAGTTTTCGGCCTGGAATCTCATCTACTAGAGCAGAATTGTCTTCAGCGATGTGTCCCGCTTCGAAGTGAACTCTGATGACCAGTCCTGCTTTGGCCATCAAGTTCACTGGAGCCCTCCACAACTGAAAACGTCTGGCGCATTATGAGCAGCTAACGGTTTTGACGAACTGAAGTGCCAATTGGACAGAATTTGGCACGCTATCCATCAGGAGCACATCCAAGAACTCTGTTAATCAATGCCAAGCCGAATGACTGCTCGCATAAGGGGAAGTGGTGGACCAACGCGTTATTGGCTTGCTCAACTTGTGAAGGTCTTTCGCTTAAAAAAATTGTCCAAATTTCCTGAAATTGTAGTCACTTGCTTGTACATGTACATCACATCTATCGATTTCCGTCTCATTATCGAGGTGCGTCCTTGTTCGTGTATGTAGTAGAGAGTATAGCATGATAACAGTTAGTGTGCTCCCTGCCGCCGTTGGATAAGCAGCTGCAGCAGCAAGTCGTATACTCCTAGCTCACTCATTTGTTACATAGTTTAATTCTTAATTTCTTTGCGTGTTTTTGGTACTTGCATTGTTTAATTCATAAATTTCGGGCGTATTATAGTATTTGAGAGTTGTAGCATCGCGTTTTAGTACCTGAATAGTGTAAATTCGCGTAGTCGTTTGTCTTCTGTTTTTGTTTTGAACGGCCAGTGTCGGTTGGTCACAGTTAGTGTGCTCCCTGCCGCCGTTGGATAAGCAGCTGCAGCAGCAAGTCGTATACTCCTAGCTCACTCATTTGTTACATAGTTTAATTCTTAATTTCTTTGCGTGTTTTTGGTACTTGCATAGTTTAATTCATAAATTTCGGGCGTATTATAGTATTTGAGAGTTGTAGCATCGCGTTTTACTACCTGAATAGTGTAAATTCGCGTAGTCTCCTTCCGCCGCCGAACAGTGTGTCAGCAGTGCGCGAAGTAGCAGCATTACTGCATTTACTAGGCAATCTTGTATTTTAATAACCGTTTAAATTTTGTCGATTTGTTTGCGCTCTCTGTAGATTAGTTCAGACGTTCTTTGCAAAACAGTTTTTAGCATGGATAGGGACTGCAACTGCTGTGTTCGGATGCAGGCTGAGTTGGCATCCCTTCGCTCCCAGCTTCAGGCAGTGTTGGCTTCGGTCACACAGCTTGAGGCTGTTGCCAATGGGCATCACTGTGGGGGTCCGGATGGGGGTTTGTCGGGGACGGCCAGCTCGTCCCATGCATCCCCCGATCGGACTACGACTGTGGTTGCCCGGGATACTGCCCACATTGAGGCTGATCCCTCACCTGTGGTAGAGTGGGAGGTCATCTCAAGGTGTGGCAGGGGGCGAAAGACATTCCGGAGGGCTGAACGGAAGGCCTCTCCAGTTTGTCTGACGAATCGGTTTCAGGCTCTGTCTCAGGCTGATACTGATCTTCGGCCTGACATGGCTGCTTGTCCTGTTCCAGAGGTTGCCCCTCAGTCTGCAAGATCCGGACGGTCGCAGAGGGTGGGCTTACTGGTAGTTGGGAGCTCCAACGTCAGGCGCGTAATGGGGCCCCTTAGGGAAATGGCAGCAAGAGAGGGGAAGAAAACCAATGTGCACTCCGTGTGCATACCGGGGGGAGTCATTCCAGATGTGGAAAGGGTCCTTCCGGATGCCATGAAGGGTACAGGGTGCACCCATCTGCAGGTGGTCGCTCATGTCGGCACCAATGATGTGTGTCGCTATGGATCGGAGGAAATCCTCTCTGGCTTCCGGCGGCTATCTGATTTGGTGAAGACTGCCAGTCTCGCTAGCGGGATGAAAGCAGAGCTCACCATCTGCAGCATCGTCGACAGGACTGACTGCGGACCTAGGGTCTGAATCAGAGGCTGAGACGGTTCTGCGACCGTGTGGGCTGCAGATTCCTCGACTTGCGCCATAGGGTGGTGGGGTTTCGGATTCCGTTGGATAGGTCAGGAGTCCACTACACGAAACATGCGGCTACACGGGTAGCAGGGGTTGTGTGGCGTGGGCTGGGCGGTTTTTTAGGTTAGATGGCCTTGGGCAAGTACAGAAAGGGCAACAGCCTCAAAGGGTGTGGGGCAAAGTCAGGACATGCGGGGACCAAGCAGCAATCGATATTGTAATTGTCAACTGTCGAAGCTGCGTTGGTAAAGTACCAGAACTTCAAGCGCTGATAGAAAGCACCGAAGCTGAAATCGTTATAGGTATAGAAAGCTGGCTTAAGCCAGAGATAAATTCTGCCGAAATTTTTACAAAGGTACAGACGGTGTTTAGAAAGGATAGATTGCATGCAACCGGTGGTGGAGTGTTCGTCGCTGTTAGTAGTAGTTTATCCTGTAGTGAAGTAGAAGTGGATAGTTCCTGTGAATTATCATGGGTGGAGGCTACACTCAACAACCGAGCTAGATTAATAATTGGCTCCTTTTACCGACCTCCCGACTCAGCAGCATTAGTGGCAGAACAACTGAGAGAAAATTTGGAATACATTTCACATAAATTTTCTCAGCATGTTATAGTCTTAGGTGGAGATTTCAATTTACCAGATATAGAGTGGGACACTCAGATGTTTAGGACGGGTGGTAGGGACAGAGCATCGAGTGACATTATACTGAGTGCACTATCCGAAAATTACCTCGAGCAATTAAACAGAGAACCGACTCGTGGAGATAACATCTTGGACCTACTGATAACAAACAGACCCGAACTTTTCGACTCTTTAAGTGCAGAACAGGGAATCAGTGATCATAAGGCCGTTGCAGCATCCCTGAATATGGAAGTTAATAGGAATATAAAAAAAAGGGAGGAAGGTTTATCTGTTTAGCAAGAGTAATAGAAGGCAGATTTCAGACTACCTAACAGATCAAAACGAAAATTTCTGTTCCGACACTGACAATGTTGAGTGTTTATGGAAAAAGTTCAAGGCAATCGTAAAATGCGTTTTAGACAGGTATGTGCCGAGTAAAACTGTGAGGGACGGGAAAAACCTACCGTGGTACAACAACAAAGTTAGGAAACTACTGCGAAAGCAAAGAGAGCTTCACTCCAAGTTTAAACGCAGCCAAAACCTCTCAGACAAACAGAAGCTAAACGATGTCAAAGTTAGCGTAAGGAGGGCTATGCGTGAAGCGTTGAGTGTATTCGAAAGTAAAATTTAATGTACCGACTTGATAGAAAATCCTAGGAAGTTCTGGTCTTACGTTAAATCAGTAAGTGGCTCGAAACAGCATATCCAGACACTCCGGGATGATGATGGCATTGAAACAGAGGATGACACGCGTAAAGCTGAAATACTAAACACCTTTTTCCAAAGCTGTTTCACAGAGGAAGACTGCACTGCAGTTCCTTCTCTAAATCCTCGCACAAACGAAAAAATGGCTGACATCGAAATAAGTGTCCAAGGAATAGAAAAGCAACTGGAATCACTCAATAGAGGAAAATCCACTGGACCTGACGGGATACCAATTCGATTCTACACAGAGTACGCGAAAGAACTTGCCCCCCTTCTAACAGCCGTGTACCGCAAGTCTCTACAGGAACGGAGGGTTCCAAATGATTGGAAAAGAGCACAGGTAGTCCCAGTCTTCAAGAAGGGTCGTCGAGCAGATGCGCAAAACTATAGACCTATATCTCTGACGTCGATCTGTTGTAGAATTATAGAACATGTTTTTTGCTCGAGTATCATGTCGTTTTTGGAAACCCAGAATCTACTATGTAGGAATCAACATGGATTTCGGAAACAGCGATCGTGTGAGACCCAACTCGCTTTATTTGTTCATGAGTCCCAGAAAATATTAGATACAGGGTCCCAGGTAGATGCTATTTTTCTTGACTTCCGGAAGGCGTTCGATACAGTTCCGCACTGTCGCCTGATAAACAAAGTAAGAGCCTACGGAATATCAGACCAGCTGTGTGGCTGGATTCAAGAGTTTTTAGCAAACAGAACACAGCATGTTGTTATCAATGGAGAGACGTCTACAGACGTTAAAGTAACCTCTGGCGTGTCACAGGGGAGTGTTATGGGACCATTGCTTTTCACAATATATATAAATGACCTAGTAGATAGTGTCGGAAGTTCCATGAGGCTTTTCGCGGATGATGCTGTAGTATACAGAGAAGTTGCAGCATTAGAAAATTGTAGCGAAATGCAGGAAGATCTGCAGCGGATAGGCACTTGTTGCAGGGAGTGGCAACTGTCCCTTAACATAGACAAACGTAATGTATTGCGAATACATAGAAAGAAGGATCCTTTATTGTATGATTACATGAAAGCGGAACAAACACTGGTAGCAGTTACTTCTGTAAAATATCTGGGAGTATGCGTGCGGGGCGATTTGAAGTGGAATGATCATATAAAATTAATTGTTGGTAAGGCGGGTACCAGGTTGAGGTTCATTGGCACAGTGCTTGGAAAATGTGGTCCATCAACAAAGGAGGTGGCTTACAAAACACTCGTTCGACCTATACTTGAGTATTGCTCATCAGTGTGGGATCCGTACCAGATCGGTTTGACGGAGGAGATAGAGGAGATCCAAAGAAGAGCGGCGCGTTTCGTCACAGGGTTATTTGGTAACCGTGATAGCGTTACGGAGATGTTTAATAAACTCAAGTGGCAGACTCTGCAAGAGAGGCGCTCTGCATCGCGGTGTAGATTGCTAGCCAGGTTTCGAGAGGGTGCGTTTCTGGATGATGTATAGAATATATTGCTTCCCCCTACTTATACCTCCCGAGGAGATCACGAATGTAAAATTAGAGAGATTCGAGCGCGCACGGAGGCTTTCCGGCAGTCGTTCTTCCCGCGAACCATACGCGACTGGAACAGGAAAGGGAGGTAATGAGAGTGGCACGTAAAGTGCCATCCGCCACACACCGTTGGGTAGCTTGCGGAGTATAAATGTAGATGTAGATAACAGGGGAAAATAACTATTTAATAAGAGTGCAACATTACCGCAAACAGTCATGCTTAGGTGGAATGGTGTTGCTGTCATTATCCTTCTTTCGACCGCCGCTCGACGGCAGTGAGTGCTGGACGTTGTCGTATCACGGAACGACAGTGGAGGCAGTTGTAAGTTTATTGCGTGATCAGGCTGGAAGATGCTATCAGGCTGGAAGATACAATCAACGATTTCCGCTGTGTACGGTCGACGTACGAGAAAATTACGTAATCAGAGTGCCCAGTTTAATGGAGATGTTTGCTTTTGATGAGGTTTAGTTTTCCGCTGAAGGGTAGTAGGAGAATCATTGTGAGCTAGGTATAGAGACAAATTTATTGGAAGTATGTGAGATTTCGTCGAACCACGTGGTCCCAACGGTAAATGGGTCATTGGGCGTAGTTTGAAAATCTATACTCAAATTTTACAATTAAGGTAGAGCTATTTAAAGATCGAACTTTAGGAGAGGTACTTTTAATTATCATCTCGAAATAATGGGAGTCACGATATTAATTTGTTGTTTTGATTTTGTTTGCAGACACTTACCTACAGTTCTGGTACACACTGAAATCCACAGAACTGTAGCAAGCCGCTAGAAGGGAAAACCAAGAACCGCAGCTCGTTGATGAGTTGGTGTGTATTGCGGTAGTCTGTTTTCTGCACTTGCGTGGTCACAACGCTACAGCAATCCAGACTGATTTCCTAGAAGTATACGGCAACTTTTTACCGTCGTGTGACAGTGTTTCTGTGGCGCAAGCGCTCCCAGTGTGGTCAAACAAGAACGAAGTGGCAGACCGCCGCTTTGACAAGAACCTAAAATCACAAAAGAAGTTGAGACCTTCGCGCTCCGAGATGGGCGCATCATAACCGAAGCGTTAATCGAAAGACCGAAAATCACGGGTCAGTTTTCAGCACCTTGAACAACAATTTGAAATGACAATTGTCGACTTTCGCTAGGTTCTGCAGCTGCTACACCCATTCGGAAAAGTCCAGAAAGGTTCTTCAGTAACCTAACCACCACGGATAACGGCTATGTTCATCAAAATTACTCCAACCCAAAGGAGAAAAATAAACAGTGGAAACTAGCCCAGTCTAGATACAGTGAAGTGAAGTAGAAGGTAGACAAGGATTTCTGGCCAGATAAATACAGGATAATATAAACAGTAGCAGAAAATGATATATAGGGAGAAACATTCCTTATGAATAGGAAGGTGGGGCAGAGAGTGAGTTAATGTGAACAATTCAGTTATAGGGTTATTCTAATCAGAATCGACAGCAAACCAACACCGACAACGACAGTTCATGTATACGTGCCGACGTCGCACAGTGAAGAAGAAGAAGAGATAGAGAAAATACGTTTCTATATTTAACATGTAATTCAGTACGCAAAGGGAGACGAAAATCTAATAATTAGGGAGGATAGGAATGCGGTTGTAGGGGAAGGAGTAGAAGAAAAGGTTACGGGAGCATATGGACTTGGTAGAAGGAATGAAAGAGGAGAAAGACTAATTGAGTTCTGCAATAAATTTCAGTCAGTAGTAGAGAATACTCTGTACAGGAATCATAAGAGGAGGATGTATACTTGGAAAAGGCTTGGAGATAAGGGAATATGTCAGTCAGATTACATCATGATCAGTTAGAGATTGCGAAATCAGATACTGGATTGCAAGGCATACCCAGGAGCAGATACAGACTCAGATCTCAATTTAGTAGTGATATGGAATAGGATAAACGTTAAGAGACTATTCAGGAAGAATCAGTGAGCAAAGAAGTGGCATACGGGAGTACTAAACAATGAACAGAGACCCTTGAAGTTCTCTGAGGCTGTAGATACTGCGATAAGGAATAGCTCAGTAGATAGTTCACTTAGAGAGGAATGGACATCTCTAATAGGACAATCACAAAAGTTGGAACGAAAAACATGGGTACAAAAAAACCCGTAGTAATAGAAGAAATACTTCAGCTGGTCGACGAAGGAGGAAGCACAAAAATGTTCAGGGAAATTCAGGAATGCGGAAACACAAGTCATGAAATAGGTAGGAAGTGCAGGGAAGCTATGGTGAAACGGCTGTATGGAAAACGTGAAAAAATCGAAAAAGAAAATAGTTAGAAAGATTGACTCAGCATATAGAAACGTCAAGCAAGGGTGGTAACATTAAGAGTGCAACGGGAATAACACTGTTAAAAGCAGAGGAGAGGACAGATAGGTGGAAAGAGTACACTGAAACCTTCTATGAGGTGGAGGACCTTTCTGATCACTTGGTGGAAGAAGAAACATATCGCTGATATAGAAGACATAGGAGGTGCAGTATTAGAATTAGAATTTAAAATAGGAGACTTAAGATCGAATAAAGCAGAACGGATAGATCATTCCATAAGAATTTCCAAAATTATTGGAGGAAGTGGCAGCAACACCATTATTCACATCGGTGTGTAGAAAGTATGAGTCTGGCGCTATACCGTCTGACCTACGGAAAAACATCACCCACACAAACCCGAAGGTTCCAAGAGCCGACAAATGCGAAAATTATCTCACAATCAGCTTAACAACTTATGCATCCAAGTTAATGACAAGAATAGTGTACAGAAGACTGGAAAAGAAAATTGAGGACGTGTTACGTGATGATCAGTTTGGCTTTAGCAAAGGTAGGGTCACCACAGAGGCAATGCTGATATTGTGCTTGGCAATGGAAGCAAAACTACAGACAATTAAGATTTGTTCATACTATCATACTATTGGTCGACCTGAAAAAAGCATTCGACAATGTCAAATGGTGCAAGATATTCAAAATTCTGTGAAAAAGTGGGATAAGCTGTAGGGGAAAGGGGTAGTATAAATTTTTGGATAAGAGCCACGAGGGAACAGTAAGAGTGGAAGTGCTCTGATTAAAAAAGGTGTAAGATAGGGTGTAGTCTTTCGCCCCTATTGTTCACTCGCTACGTCGAAGAAGCAATGACGGAAATAAAAACCGACAGAGGATCGTACTACAAAAAGCTCTTTACGTGGTTAAGTGGAGGTTCCGGTCGACAGGTACGAAAAGTAGGTGAAGTTCAGAATTTTGTTCCTACAAGCACTGTTTTTATTAAACGGGACTTTTACCACTCTACCACGCATGTATTCAAGAATGAAAACCTTTTTCTATCTCATAAAAAATTAAAAATGACAGCTGCAGCTCTTTCGAAGTATGTGTTTCGTGGCGCGTCCTTGTTTGTGCAAATCGTTGCACAGATCAGCAACTGCTTCTCGAAGCCATAAAAATACAAGTTTCTTAAATTAAAATGAATAAGTTGGGGGGGGGGGGGGGGCGAGGTTGGATCCATCAAAATGAGGGTTTGAAAAGTACCTCTAAATGAAAATAGTGGCTATTTGAAAAACATGTCAATTTCTTGGTATGCTTTTCTTTTTTCAAATATTTAAAAAATATTTAAAATTCGAATAAAGAAAAATTCTCGCTAAAGTCACCTAAATTTAATTAAGTTTCATAAAAAAATCTAATGAAATGGTTAATCTGTCGAAATTGTATTGCGCTTTGTGCACTGAAAAATGTTTCGAGAAAAACATGTTTAAAGATCGAAATAAAAAAAGGTAACATTGTTTCAAAACATACTGTTAATCTGCGATTCGTGGAGCGTAGAGACCCTCTTCCTCTTCTACAGACTCGCGCTGACTCTCGATCTTTTTCATCTCAGGCTCTTTTAACAAAGTGGGTCGGTGGATACGCGTTTCCCGTCGACTAACGCCGCGAAGTGTGCGCTGTTCGCCACTATAACGATTCTTAATACGTTCATCCACTTCAGAATAGGGGAATTAACTTTGTTGAGTATACCTCCAGCTACATATGTTGCTATTTCAGCGATTTTTGTCCCACGATGAAGATGTTTCGATACCAGTTTCCAAAAGCACGCACTGTAGCTTTCGTTGTCATTTTGCGTATTATCATCAATGCATCTTTTAAGTAATTCTTCATTGGACGGAAATTCGTTTACTGGTCGAATCTTACCTTGAGCCTATTCATCGAACGACTACAGCTGCCTATATTTCGGTAGGTGCTGTTCCATGGTCGCAGGTTAATTGCAGAAGAGGATGAGGTCATTTACGTGGTGAAACGGTTTCTGATCATCCAAGGTAATACAGTCACCAAGATTTATCTGCCGTTGCGACAAATCTGTTGTTTTGAAGTATATATATATATATATATATATATATATATATATATATATATATATATATATATATATATATATAAGGACTATCACCGTTACCGTATTTCGTGGTATACATTGATGCTTTTCGTGTTGATCACGATAACGATGTGAGTTATGTATATCATTCAATCCGGACTAAAAACCACACTTAGATCTCTAGTACACTCTGAGTCAAGAAAATGATACACCACGAAGGAAGTATCTGGGTGGGACGGAAATCCATACATACTGTTGTGTCTAGACAAGACAGCCTAGACGCAATGAGAGGAAGCCGAAAGGCACGCGCTAAGCCAAAGCAGGGTGCGTGAGGTCTGAAACAGGATACGTAATGAAGGCTATAAAGAAAAGTACGTAGCTTCTGGAATACTTAACTTCAATCCATCCTTTTGGTACATCTGGAGATTGTGGCGATATAAGTGAGACTCTTTAGATACATGCAATGTTACTAATGGCGCCTTGCTAGGTCGTAGCCATGGACTTAGCTGAAGGCTATTCTAACTATCTGCTCTGCAAATGAGCGAGGCTTCGTCAGTGTAGTCGCTAGCTACGTCGTCCGTACAACTGGGGCGAGTGCTAGTCCGTATCTCGAGACCTGCCTTGTGGTGGCGCTCGGTCTGCGATCCCTGACAGTGGCGACATGCGGGTCCGACATGTACTAATGGACCGCGGCCGATTTAAAGCTACCACCTAGCAAGTGTCGTGTCTGGCGGTGACACCACACATACAATGCACACATGCAGACAGACAAATGATTACAAATTCAAGAACACTGAATTATTTATGCAAGAGAAAGAGCTTTACCAACTGAGCAAGTCAAAACGCGTTGGTGCTACACTGCCCATTGTGTAAGCAATTACTGGGCTTGACATTGGTGATTTAATTGGCTCTGAGAACTATGGAACTCAACATCTGAGTTCATGAGTCCCCTAGACTTAGAACGACTTAAACCTAGCTAACCTAAGAACATCACACACACCCATGACCGAGGCAGGATTCGAACCTGCGACCATATCAGCAGCGCGGTTCCGGACTGAAGCGCTTAGAACCGCTCGGCCACAACGACCGGCGCTTGACATTGATTAATTCAGTTTTTGGATGTCCTCCTCCTGAGGAGTATCCCAAGCTGGTTGGAGAGCCCTTGGCGTAATTCTCCAAACGTTCTCAATTGGGGAGAGATCCGGCGACCTTGAAGGCCAAGGACGAAGACAAGCAGTAGAAACTCTCGCCCATCTTGCTGAAATGAAGGCCATGGTTGCTTGCCATGAATGGCAAAGTAATGGGAAGTATAATATCGTTAGCACAGCGCTGTGCTTTAAGGGTATCGAGGACGACAACCGAAGGTGTGCCGCTACGGCACCCTAGACCATGTTCCTTGGTTGTCGGTCGTCTGACGGGCGCAGTCCCACCGCTGTCTGCCGTACACATCTGCCCTGGTCATCAGGGCTCGATTCAAAATGGGACTTATCACTGAAGACAATGTTACAGTGAGGTTCTACGCCCAAGACGTGTCTGTGCTTCTTCACTTTCAAAGCAGTAAGAGTGCCGCTGATATTCTGGACCCCATTTGGTGCCCTTCATCGCATTTCAAAAATATAATGCCCTCCCGCACACGGCAAGAGTTTCGTCCGCTTATCTTCGTGCCGGCAAAACCCTGTCTTGCCCTGAGAGGTCGCTGAATCTCTTTCGAATTGAGAAAGTTTGGAGCATAATCGGCTTGGCCTTGATACCAACTCGGGATTTCTCAATCTTACACGCCAATTTGACAGTATTTGGCACTACATCCCTCAGGAGGAAACCCTACAACTCTCTCGATCAATGGCAAGCCGAATAACTGCTTGCATAAGCGCCAGAGGCTGACCGACACGTTACTGGCTCGCTCATCTTGTGAAACTCTTTCTCTTGAATCAACCATCCAGTCTTTCTGAAATTACAATGATTTGTTTGTCTATACATGCACTCCACATCTACTTATTTGCGGTCTTTCTTGTCTTAGAGTGTAACAGAACATTTCAAGTGAAAACCAAGGTCTATAATTTCCAAGTCAGGTGTATGTCACTTCAAACAGGAATGTTCAGCTGCGCAAAAAGATTCACGGTTGTCACTTTTTTGATCAGTTAATCTTACGATGCTTATACACTCCTGGAAATTGAAATAAGAACACCGTGAATTCATTGTCCCAGGAAGGGGAAACTTTATTGACACATTCCTGGGGTCAGATACATCACATGATCACACTGACAGAACCACAGGCACATAGACACAGGCAACAGAGCATGCACAATGTCGGCACTAGTACAGTGTATATCCACCTTTCGCAGCAATGCAGGCTGCTATTCTCCCATGGAGACGATCGTAGAGATGCTGGATGTAGTCCTGTGGAACGGCTTGCCATGCCATTTCCACCTGGCGCCTCAGTTGGACCAGCGTTCGTGCTGGACGTGCAGACCGCGTGAGACGACGCTTCATCCAGTCCCAAACATGCTCAATGGGGGACAGATCCGGAGATCTTGCTGGCCAGGGTAGTTGACTTACACCTTCTAGAGCACGTTGGGTGGCAAGCGATACATGCGGACGTGCATTGTCCTGTTGAAACAGCAAGTTCCCTTGCCGGTCTAGGAATGGTAGAACGATGGGTTCGATGACGGTTTGGATGTACCGTGCACTATTCAGTGTCCCCTCGACGATCACCAGTGGTGTACAGCCAGTGTAGGAGATCGCTCCCCACACCATGATGCCGGGTGTTGGCCCTGTGTGCCTCGGTCGTATGCAGTCCTGATTGTGGCGCTCACCTGCACGGCGCCAAACACGAATACGACCATCATTGGCACCAAGGCAGAAGCGACTCTCATCGCTGAAGACGACACGTCTCCATTCGTCCCTCCATTCACGCCTGTCGCAACACCACTGGAGGCGGGCTGCACGATGTTGGGGCGTGAGCGGAAGACGGCCTAACGGTGTGCGGGACCGTAGCCCAGCTTCATGGAGACGGTTGCGAATGGTCCTCGCCGATACCCCAGGAGCAACAGTGTCCCTAATTTGCTGGGAAGTGGCGGTGCGGTCCCCTACGGCACTGCGTAGGATCCTACGGTCTTGGCGTGCATCCGTGCGTCGCTGCGGTCCGGTCCCTGGCGACGGGCACGTGCACCTTCCGCCGACCACTGGCGACAACATCGACGTACTGTGGAGACCCCACGCCCCACGTGTTGAGCAATTCGGCGGTACGTCCACCCGGCCTCCCGCATGCCCACTATACGCCCTCGCTCAAAGTCCGTCAACTGCACATACGGTTCACGTCCACGCTGTCGCGGCATGCTACCAGTGTTAAAGACTGCGATGGAGCTCCGTATGCCACGGCAAACTGGCTGACACTGACGGCGGCGGTGCACAAATGCTGCGCAGCTACCGCCATTCGACGGCCAACACCGCGGTTCCTGGTGTGTCCGCTGTGCCGTGCGTGTGATCATTGCTTGTACAGCCCTCTCGCAGTGTCCGGAGCAAGTATGGTGGGTCTGACACACCGGTGTCAATGTGTTCTTTTTTCCATTTCCAGGAGTGTATTTATAAACGCTACCACACGTTTAGAGAGACCTTACAAGAGAAAACCCAGTTTTTGGATGTTATGGAACACAGTGTTCGATTTTACACAACGCGCCGTCACATTTGGGAGCCGATTGTGAAGTGGACAGTTCGTGGTTCGCAGCGTAAACATAGGCTACACAAATTATATGTTAATTTATTAGTATTTAATTAAATATGTACACTAGAGAGTGGTAGCTGATTCGTATCCAATCACTTTATGGATAAGCTATTCAGAAATGATGAAATGATTTGAAAGCACAATTGCCTTTTAATATAATTTCTGTTATTAGGAAAAAAGTAAATAAATAGAAGGCAAAAAGGGAATTATATTCCACACTACCCCAGCAGACACCAAATTTCTCTTCATTTGCGTCACGCATGGGATAAAACTTACCTGTATGTCCTGATCTGATTCTGAAATGAAGCTTTTTCACTCACCAATAGGCTACAGACAAATATTCGTTTCTTTGCACAATTCACAATACATTATTATAATAATGCAGCTATGTGCCCACAAGCCTCTAGTTGTTCTCATTATCTGTTAGCCTCGAATTTTTCTATATGTATCCGCATACGCTATCATTCCTCTTATTTCTCTGTCACAACCTTAGTATGCTTTGTCAAGCATCCTTAAACAGGAGCAATCTGTGCCGGAGTGGATGGAATGGAGCCATTTAAAAGAATACAAAGATTATGGACAACAAAAGCAATATCAACCGATCTAAAGTATTTTTTGTACAGAGTAGTTACATGTGGCTCAGTAACGTTGGAATTAATTTGGAAGATCAGAAATAATAATATACAGAAGAATGGAAAAGAAAATTGAGGATGTGTTAGATGCCGATCAGCTTGGCTTTAGGAAAGGTAAAGACACCAGGGACACAATTCTGACTTAGAAGTTGATAATGTAAGCAAGAGTAAAGAAAAATCAGGACACGTTCGTAGGATATGTCCACCTGGAATAAGCGCCCAACAATGTAAAATGGTGCAAGATGTTCGAAATTCTGAGAAAAATAGGGGTAAGCTGTAGAGAGAGACGCGTAGTATAAAATATGTACAAGATCCAAGAGGCAATAATAAGAGTGGACGACCGAGAAAGACGTGCTTCGGTTAAAAAAGGTGTAAGACAGAGATGTAGTCTTTCGCCCCTACAGGTCAATCTGTACATCGAAGAAGCAGTGATGGAAATAAAAAAAAGATTCAGGAGTAGAATTAAAATTCAACGTGAAAGGAAATGAATGATACAATTCTCTGATGACATTGCTATCCTGAGTGAAAGTGAAAAGAACTGAAGGATCTGCTGAATGGAGTCAACAGTCTAATGAGTGTGGAACATGGATTGATAATAAATCGAAGAGAGACGAAAGTAATGACAGGTAGCAGTAATGACCACAGCGAGAAACTTAACATGAGGATTGGTGATCACGTAGTAGATGAAGTTAAGGAATGCCACTGCTTCGGTAATAATACAACCAGTGACGGACGGAGCAAGGAGGACATCAAAAGTAGACTAGCAATGGCGAAAAGGGCATTCCTGACCAAGAGAGGTCTACTACTATCAAACATAGGCCTTAGCCTGAAAAAAAGTTTCTGAGACTGTACGTTTGGAGCACAGCATTGTATGTTAGTGACACATGGACAGTGGAAGACAGGATCAGAAGAGAACTGAAGCAGTTGAGATGTGGTGCTACAGATGAATGTTGAAAATTAGGTTGGCTGATAAGGTAGCCAATGAGGACGTTCTGAGCGGAATCGGAAAGGAAAGGAATATGTGGAAAACACTGATAATTAGAAGGATCGGGATGATAGGACATCTGTTAAGATATGGGGGAATGACTTCCAAGGTACCAGAGGGAGCTGTAGAGGGCAAAAACTGTACAGGAAGAGAAAGATTGGAATGAATCCAGCAAATAATTGAGGACAGATTGCAAGTGCCACTCTGAGATGAAGAGGTGGGCGTGGGAGAGGAATTCGTGGCGGGCCGCATCAAACCAGTCAGAAAATTGATGACTCAAAAAAAAAAAAAAAAGGTTTTGAAATTCGTAATGGTGATCAACAGTATATAGGCCGAGAGAATAAGGAATGGAGAAGTGTATGAACTGTAAACAGGAATCCTTCCGAAATACATTAGAAAGAGGAAAGCGAACTGGGTCAGATACGCTCTAAGGATTCGATACAGGTAAAAAAAATTATTAGTGAAGGAAAAATACATGGTAAAAGTGTAAAAGTAGTGGATGTGGAATAAAATACTCACAGGGAAAATTTCAGAGAACTGAAGACAACAGCCAGAAACGGTTCTTAACAGGAGAAAAATCTCTGATGAAACCTCCCTATTGATATATTTATACGTGACAATTATCTACAAGATTATATATAGACACTTGTCAAACATGTGTATACCCTGTCCATTATAATTATCCGGGCAGCGGATAACCGGGAACTGCGGGAGACAGCTTCAAGGGGTTCCGTAGGTCGATGGAAGGTCCAACACACCCACTGGCTCGCTACTGACAGTCGGAGACGAAACGTTGGGAATCGACACAGAATTCATCAACCGACCACGGCATAACAGCCCGGATAATTATAATGGACATGATATTTCCTGCCGTGAAAGTGTACATTTTAGCATGTGTATATCCGTTAAGAGTGAGTAGCTTGTGCGGTTCGTATCATAATGTCTGCATTTAAGTTTCCTCTCGATGTGTTAAACAGCCTCAGAATGCCTGAATGGTTGCTTCCACAAAGCTACATACCATGACGTCCATCTTATGTCTCCAGCTACTGGAAACATTGCATCCAGGTACACAAAAACAAAACAGTTTTTTATTACGGTGTGTCGATAATTATTACTTTGGGGCCGTCAAAACACAACTGAATGAAGCCAGGTAATGACAGATATACATGCTTTCAAGAAACATAAAATCAACATAATGAAAACATCTCTTAACATTAAATTCAACAAAGAGTGTATGTCACTTAAAATAGTTCCGAAATATGTGAAAGTCAAAATTAACTGCAAAACTAAAGCTGCCAGATTTGCTAAGCAAAAATGTGAAAATATAAGGCTAAAAACAGAGATTAAAATGCAATACAAAAAAAAAGAAAACTTAAACAATGTCATGAACAACTTGCATCTGCAGCTAGGACACAGCCTCTCACCTTTACAATTCTCACACATCCTGCAGCACATAGACGATAAAGTAGATAAAGAACAAAAGATTATCTTATCCAAACACAAAAAGAAAACTGAAGCCTTAAAATCTATGAACAGTTCAGAGTTTGATAAAAGCAAACAGCTAATCCAACACAAATTTTTTGATAGATTTATTAATACAACTGACATCCAATTTAGCAACAGTGAACTCACTTTATTAAATAAAGGTCTGAAACATAATATTAGAATAAATCTCAATAATCACAGTGTTAAAAATCTCATAGCCTGCACAAAACTTGCTTGTGACACAGCAAAACTAGACACATATGAGAAAAATGCAGTTGCATACAAGACAAATAAACTGATAATGAAACAACTTCAAACAAATAATACCCGCAAAAACACTGAACTTAAAGATTTGAAAAATATTAACAGCAAATTGTCTGAAAGTAAAGCACTGATAGTAAAAGCTAACAAAGCAAATTCTTTAATCGTAATCCATGAAAGAGAATATGTAGAGAAAACCTTGCAATTTTTCCATAGCAACAGAATTACTGAAATAAAGACAGATCCTACAGTAAAATTCCAAACTAAACTTCGAAAGCTACTACAAAACTAACTTTTTACTGAACAAATATGAAATACGTAACTGCATAGCAATGAATCCCTCAGCACCAAAACTGCGTGCACAGCCAAAGTTCATAAGGAAAATTGTCCCATTCGCCCGATTATTAACTCACGAAACAGCCCTGCATACTTCATAAGCCGCAAATTAAAAGACCTCATTACCAAATACTATACATTTGAAAATAACTACACCATACATAACCCACATGAACTCATAAGCTTAATTGAAGACATCCAAATCCCACTAACACCTAAATTAGCATCAATAGACATAGTCAACCTGTACACAAACATCCCTGTCAAAGAGACTATTAACATTATAAGAAACAATCTGCTTAAATATAAGAAAATTAGTGTTGCAGAGATCTGTGATCTGATAGAAATACTTTCACTTGTTCTAGAGCATAATTACTTTAGCTTCAACAACAAACTGTACCAACAACACGATGGTTTGGCAATGGGAAGTAGTTTAGTTGGGATACTCGCTGACCATATAGAACAAAAACTCTTCTCAACCAACCAGCACATCTCAAACAAAATAATGTACTACAGAAGATATGTTGACGATACAATCTTGCTTTTTAATGGTGCAAGCAATGAAATAGATACATCAGCAGCAGATCTAAGCAAAATGCACAAAAATATTAAATTCACAGTTGAACATGAAACTAATAAAAGCATTAACTTTGTTGACCTGAAAATTTGCAATAGTAATAATAAACATCAATGTAGTATTTACGGGAAAGCTACCACCACAGATGTCAGCATTGGCAACTCATCTTGCCACCCCTGCCAACAAAAAATGTCATATTTCAGAACAATGCTACACTGAATTAAAAAAGTACCAATGAGTGACACAGATCAACAAAATTAAATCAATATAATTAAAACAGTTGCTCATAATAATGGATATAAGCCCACAATAATAGAAAAACTGCACAACAAAATACAGACAAAGACCACAGATTCCAAATCAGTGTGCCACTGAAGCCAAACCTAAATATGCTACTCTCCCATACATAGGCCCACTTTCCTACCAAATAGCAAACTTATTTAAAAAGAAAAAAATATCACAATCAGCTTTTCCACAAACAATAAATTACAACAAAAAGTAATCCATGATGTAAATACCTCCAAGAGTCCCTACTGTAAATCAGGAATATACAAACTCAAATGTGATACATGCCCAAAATTCTACATTGGACAGACAGGCAGAAGTTTTGAAATTAGATACAAAGAACATATTGATGCTTTAAGACTTGGTAACTTGAACAAATCAGCATTTGCAGCCCATATTGCTGAAGAAAACCATTCAGTGGGAAACACTGAGGACAACTTAAAAATTTTACATCTAGCAGAAAAAGGAGCCACTATGAATATATTAGAAGAATTAGAAATACACACACGCACAAACAGCACCCCAGACTATATCCTTAACGAACAAACATAGTTAGCTAACACCCCTTTCCTGAAAAATTTCAAGAAATTACTTTCCAGCCTCAAAAGCAAATAATATTAGTACACCAATCTGCAGATCAAGTAGCAAATTTATATGTTACTATAATTCTCATGATGCTAGATGTAATTAAATAATATACTATTTTACCTATACAGTCCTATATAAAAACAAATTTATAATTAATTGAAAACTATCAACTCAAAAATTCAATGTCTCTGTACTAGTGTAAAAGGCATTACAGTTGCGTAAATGAATATATGATCCTTTCCAAACATAGGACATCATCGTCAAATATTACGATATATCATAGCATCTGTGACACTCATATGTTTGTAAGCTCTTTGAATGTATCAAAACATGTGGTGCGTGGTAGAAGTCCTCTCAGTGACAAATCTAAAGTGTTTAGTGAGAACAATTTACGTGTGCAACAATAAGAATGCAGTGGGAATGCATTTACATCTGTTGGACGCATTTTATGGAAACAAACACTCCAAACAGACGTTTCACGTAAGTCACATGCAACGAAAATCTGTAACGCAACCATCTGTGTGTGGCGTGTTTATAATTGTGTATTATTTAAATTTTAGGACAATTAAACTGTAAAAAAACACAACATGTCATAAAAAAAGCTAGTAAACCGTCTGAAGATGAATCACAACGATTCGAAACCGGTACGGTGCCCTTTGAATAAAGGATCTGAAAGTAAATTTGTGGCTGGTTGCTGTCCTAACACCATCAACATTATTTCGTCTTTATTGTTAGGAAGGGTCTTCAGTGGCCTGCAGTACGTACATATTATTGTCTATACTATTTAGTTTACATTTAGGACGTTGTATATATAGGTTGTAAACAAGTCTGACCCTTTTTGCTTTTCTATGATGGAGTAATAATTTACAGTTCTGCATAGAGATTTCGTGGATGCTGTTCTACATGTGTACTTGATACTTCGTTACAGATGTTCTTCGTTTGTTTACTGCCATTTGTAATTTCGTTTTCACTTTTCATAGCACTAGGAATTGAATTTTCGTCCTGATGTTACTTTTTGGATAGTGTTGTCAACTGTAGAATGTTATTACCAATAATTAAACGTGTTTTGTGATATCAGTAATCTCTGTCTCCCTTCTCTCTATCTCTGTCTCTCTCTCTCTCTCTCTCTCTCTCTCTCTCTCTCTCTCTCTCTGTCTGTGTGTGTGTGTGTGTGTGTGTGGAGAGAGAGAGAGGAGAGAGAGAGAGAGAGAGAGAGAGAGAGAGAGATTCGTTTCAATACGGTGGTGCACTTATAACACCACAACCATTATGCTACAAACATGGAACAAGGAACGACAATAATCATAATAAACATCCACAAGACATGGCTTATAAGAATGCAAGAAAATTACCGTATGCAGAAAGGCATTGTTGAGAACAAACATGCGATAAACAACCAGCCACACATCAATAAAGATTCTCCACTACACCTAATGAAAGAAGTGATAAGGTACAAAAAATTTTAAAATCCATTTGTACATGAAACAAAACACACACACACGCACACACACACACACACACACACACACACACACACACACACAGATCACATGTATCACAATGCAGAAACGCATTCGATATTCGGTGGTTCGCAGTAACAATTGGCAGTTGACAACACTATCCAAAACGTAACATCAAACCAAGTGTTCATCTCCTAGTGCTGTGAACCGTGAATACGAAATTTCAAATAGCAGTAAGCAGACGAAGAACAGCTGTAACAAAAGAGCAAGAAAACATAGAGACCAACACCCATGATGTCTGTAAGTGGAACTTTAAATTATTGCTGCATCATAGAAAAGCAAGAAGAGTCAAAACTGTTTAGAACCTATGTATATGCAACGAACTAAATGAAAGTGAGTAGTATAAACAAAAACATGTACATACTCCAGGCCATTGAAGAAGCCTTGCAAACAATAAAGGAGAAAAATATACGGTACAAACAATTGTGTTTTAGTGCAATATGATTCGACGGTCTCAAAATAATAATTGTCAGCATACTGTAATATTATACGCAGTATAACAAAAGATTTTTACAGGATCTCTGGTTATTAACATTTAAACTTATTCGACTACGTTTAATATAATACCTGAATCAAAACGAAACATAACAGGGTTTGACCCGTATCTTGACATGGTACCAAGAGGTCGTCAAGATACGGTAACTACACTGCTGGTCATTAAAACTGCTATGCCATAAAGACTGCATACAACAAATGTCTAATTAGCGTGGAGTTTACGACATTCTTAGATACGCAAATCATTACCATGTAACTGCAGCGGCACAATACAGGCAGCAGCTATGGCATCTTAATTCTGTATTCCAGTTACGCAGTGGGTTTCTCATGTAGGAATCACATTAAAGCTTTGGTTGTCAGTGACAAGATCGTATTGTCGTCAATGTCATGCAGGATCTCAGCGGCCCCAAGCTAGTAGCACCTGAGACGACAGGCGCACTATTCCTTCGGCAGATTTGTCCGTAAAATGAGGTTCTCAAGGACTTGCAGTCAAGAAGAACGTTGTTACGCTGGTTCCACCACAATAGCGTGTAGCCTGGTTATACCTCTCCCATTTCCCGCCACGGCGAACTGTCTGCAACGCTCAGTCTTGGCTTGGCAGTCTTTAGAGATGGAGCTCCTACATGCGTCTCAAGCCAGGTGCCAATTACACTATGTGATTCGTTTCTTTCTGCGCAAAAAAGACTGCGCCAATGGACATTCACTCCAGTCTGTGTGTAGTCTACCGAGAATAGTGTATGAGAGTACAACATGTGCGCAAATGGTGCAGAAAATTCAAGGTGACGTGCAGACCAACATGACGAACAGCAGCCAAACGTTGGCGAAAGTTGAAGAAGCAATGCTGAAAGATCGAAGGGTGATGGTTCGGGAGCTCTGCGGGTTGATCTCTGACATAGCACCAAGTGACTTCCTCCTCTTCCCTGAACTGAACCCGAAAGGAGCTGAAAGAAGAGTTTTTAAGCTACCTTCGTGGCGCAGCGGGTGAGTTCTATGATGCAGGTATCCAGTAGGTTTCATATTGTTTATTGTATATGGAACCGGGGACCTAGAAACGACGGAGAGGCTTCGTCCCTGCCGTAGCCCTCAGTGGTAAACAACCCCATAACAGGCCACAGCAGTCCACCCACCCCACGGCCGCCCCACACCGAACCGAGGGTTATGGTGCGGTTCGGTCCCCAGGGACCCTCTGGGAACGTCTCATACCAGACGAGTATAACCCCAAATGTTTGTGTGGTAGAGTAATTATAGCGTACACGTACGTGGAGACAGTGTTTGAGCAGCAATCGCTGACATAGTGTAACTGAGGTGGAATAAGGAGAACCAGCACGCATTCGCCGAGGCAGATGAAAAACAGCCTTAAATACCATCCACAGGCTGGCCTTCACACCGGGCCTCGGCACTAATCCGCCGGATTCGTGCCGGGGACCGGCACGCCTTCCCGCTCGGGAGGCAGAACGTTAGAGCGCGTATACAGAAGATGGTACACCCCATGCAAACGTGCATGTCGAAAAATTAACGGGTGAACAAACCTGGTACCACAGCCACGTCAGGTGAGTTGAGTCAGGAAACCATCTTGTATGGAGAGCTATAAATATCCACCGGCACAATGCGGCCCGGTCTCGAACTCCAGTGATTGATGGCATGGTAATCATTGTTGGGGCGCCCTAGATGCGGCAGCAGAGAGAGAGCGTCGATAGTGGTGCGCTGCCAGTACACAGATGCTTGCTGTGCGTAAGGCATCACGATTGATGTTTGTGTGGATGTTGCCTCAGAAGAAAATGAACGTTGCCACACAGCATTCGTCATCTTCATACGTGCCCAGCAGCCATTTGGACAGCTGCCATCACATTTCTCAGGCGTTCAGATTACTGGCTGTGCCTTACCTTCCTTTTATCTGTGACATTATCTTTCGACAAGATAACGCAAGGCAGCACGTTTTCTTTGTTATCTTCACCTACCAATACATAGAGGGTGTTCGGATGTTGCCCTGGTCAGCACTCAGCACCCATAGTGGTGGTACAGGCTACCACTGGATACACGATACGATGACCTCTGGTTAGCGTACCTGGTACTTTCGACATTAAGCACTACATTTGTTACAGGGAACACTGACGACTGTGTCCCATCTTCTAGATTTCCTTGATATTATCTTCCAATAAGGTAAAAGATAACCCGATACTGCCCCTGCTGTCTTGACCTAAGTGGATGCAAAAGGTTTTTGGCTAATGCCCTCGTATTACAGATCTATTAGCCAATGATAACATCTGGAAATGTGAAAGATTGGCATGCCATTAGTTGCCAGCCACTACGGCTAAACTCCATCAGCGAACTGAAACAGCATGGAATGACGAACCCTGGCCTCTTATCCAATCTCAGTTGGACTCAGTGCTCAACCAAATTAAAGTAACTGCTGTTGCAGGAAGTGGCAACGATATGTGCTCTGTTTTGCATCCTGTATATCTTCAAACATCCTACAAGTACAATCATCTATTCTTTCTTCTGTACTGTATAGGCAATAAAATGATACATTTACTGGTGTTGCAGATTTAATGGCCATCAAAGCACTTTAGCCCAGAAAGGAAAGAAAATTAAGATTTAATGTTGCAAATCGATGAGCTACCTATGGCTACACCAATGTCTGTTTAAATGACTGGTAGTGTAAGACAAGTAATGATGCTCCATCTAAGTGTGACTATTCAGTGTTACAGGTCGCTGACGCACGCTCTTACAATTATACCCACAATTATCCTCTCAGAGAGGTCACAGTTCGTAGTGATAGACGGTAAATCATCGAGTAGAACAGAAGTGATATCAGGCGTTCCGCAAGGTATTGTCATAGGCTCTCTGCTGTACCTGATTTACATAAATGATCTAGGTGATAATCTGAGCAGCCCCCTTAGATTGTTTGCAGATGCTACTGTAATTTACCGTCTAGTAAAATCATCAGACGATCAATTCCAATTACAAATGATCTAGAGAGAATTTCTTTATGGTGCAAAAAGTGACAATTAGCACTAAACAAAGAAAGGTGCGAGGTCATCCACATGGGCACTAAAAGAAATTCGATAAATTTTGAGTATACGATAAATCGCACAAATCTAAGGGCTGTCAATTCGACTAAATACCTAGGAATTACAATTACGAGCAACTTGAATTGGAAAGACTACATAGATAATATTGTGGGGAAGGCGAAACAAAGACTACGCTTTATAGGTAGACCACTTGGAAGATGCAACAAACTCATTAAAGAGACAGTCTACATTACAGTTCTCGTCCTCTGCTGGAATATTGCTGCGCGGTATGGGATCCTACCAGATAGGATTGACGGAGGACATCGAAAACGTGCAAAGAAGGGCAGCTCGTTTCGTGGTATCGTGCAACAGGGGTGTGAGTGTCACTGATATGATACGCGTGTTGGGGTGGTAGTCACTGAAACAAAGGCGGTTTTCTTTGCGGCTAAATCTATTTACGAGATTTCAATCACCAAATTTCTTTTCCGAATGCGTAAATATTTTATTGACACCCACATACGTAGGGAGAAATGATCATCATAATAAAATAAGAGAAACCAGAGCTCTAAGGAAAGATTTAGGTGTTCCTTTTTCCCACGCGCCATTCGAGAGTGGAATGGTAGAGAAGTAGTAAGAAAATGATTCGATGAACCCACTGCCAGGCACTTAACTATAATTTGCAGAGTAACCACGTAGATGTAGATGCAGAAATAATTCGAGTTCCTCAGCCTCAACAGTACAAACATGTCTGGCTGTCTAGTTTTCTAAAAACTGTACCACTCTACAACAAATTATATTTTTCGAATACATGGTAAATATTATAAACTTTGAATACATTACTTAAATGGAATATTAGCCTTACAAAATCCATTTAACTTTAAAACTTGGACGGGCCACTACAAGTTTAGTCCGACTAAATCATCATAAATTCTAAGACCAGTACGCAGTATTCACTCAGCATCATGCACCAGTGCGAAAGAGTTCAAAAACCAGTGGAACAATCGCGAGCTTTGCCCATCAACAGTTCCGAGACCCACCAATGAGCAGACGCTCTGCCGCTCAGAAACTAACGTTCAACTAGCCGATACAGATTCCTTCTTCGAAGATATCGAAACGTGCTTTCACCATCGTGCGGTGGACCTCTCGTATTTGTACCAGCACACTTCATGATGGTTTAGGCCTCTCCTAGCTGCTCCGGTTGAACAGAGAGCGTGGGGTTCTAGACAGACAGCCTCCTGGAGTCTCTCGGATTTTCCATACGCTAAAAATACATTCCGTCTATTCTCACTTTGATATAACGTAATGTATTTTACCGATGATAGCACCACTGAAGAGGAGTAATTAAACGCGGTTTTCGTCACCAAAGAAGACGAAATAAACATTCCGGAATTCCAATCATAAACAGCTTCCAACAACAGTAATTTGGTAGCTGTAAGGTTTCTAGTAGGGAAATTGATGTAAGATTTACATTTTCATTGGATGTGACATATTTCATACTTGTGCGCTAAACATTTTTCAAATACTAATTTTCGATGGTCGATATGTTACACCACCGAGGTTCTGAGCACAAGCCCTATGATCTTTGGTTGTCAGTAGCGTTGTCGTAGGAGGCATTCTAAGTGAAACTAGTGAGGGAGTCGGGGGTTGACTACGATACCGAGCGGATGGAAGTAGGTTATAGAGGCCAGAGATAAAGATACAGAGAAGGATGAAGTGTGAATTACGATATTGTAAACATTAATTGGACAAGTGGAGATCTTTGAAGTAAAGTGTTGCTCCATTGCTTGCTTGGATGTAATTGTAATATGTTTGAAAGACGAAAAGTTTCAGTGAAATTTATCTTTATTGGTTTCGGTTAGTTAGGTCGTTGTTGAGACGAGAGTAAGTACAGTTATCAGTTCACATGGCTTGCTCTCAGAGGTTATAGATATTACCACACCTTTAACATCTTTAGTAATTAAGGATTTGCCAGAGAAATTTTCCTGATAAAAGATTATTTTTATAACGATGATTGTAATGATCACACAGTGAGTTTGTAATACAGTTTTTAAAAGTCAGTTTTACTTCAGTAAAGCTCAAATTCCAGCAGCGTCTCTTTACGAAAGAATCATATTTTCTGATTATGTGTGTGGCGGCATTGCAGAGAACGGAACGCAGTCCGTTAAAAAGTGAAGCGTGATCTTGTTAGAATAGTTGCATATCCTTGCATTGCACTGCTCAAGGCTTTTTCCTTAGCTTCCTTGCTTCTGCGCTGCGTATTTTATGTTCATCACTTCGAGCTGTACCAAACCTCCATTGCCACGGGAAACACATACACAAAAGTTGTTAGGGCCACTTTTGCGTTACAGTCTAGGCAGTTAGATCATTAACAGTTAGATTTGCCTTTCAGAATTATTATCAGGTTTAATCTATGTAAGGTTCAGTTCAGATTAAATTGCCTATGCAGCAGTGTATTGTTACATCTGCGTGTGTATTATGCGGTCTGGAATTTTGTCTATCTGACTGTGTACGTAAATTAGCAAGTCATTTTTATAGAAACATTTTGGTGGTTTAGGTTTTCAAAAATGATTAGTAGTTTTATATAACATTTTCATTCAGCTAGTTTGTATGTTGGAACTGCAAGTCACACATTGTCGCGTTACGTATCGCAGCACTGTATACTGTATCGCACAACACATTTTCACGGGATGGCTTATTTAGTTTACAAGTTTGGTTTTCTAATTAATTTCTCGAAGTTAATTAAAAATGCAGTTATACAATTTCAGTCTTGGCAAATCATTTATAAGACAGCGTTTCCATAACTACACCACTTGCTTTGCTCAACATTACAACACAGCCATATACGAGTATAAAGAATAACAGTTCAGTTTACTCCAGTTTCGGCTCACAAGAAACAAAGTGGGTTAGTGACAAAGTAGGTACCCTCGGAGTAGCGAAGCAGTTCAAGTTACTTAGTAAAGTATAGATGTTATGCCAGTTTATATTTCTCTCGAATCATCCTGATGTAGCAGCTCCATATTATACGCCTGTTTAGCTGAGTGGTAACGTGCTTGCCTCTCATGCACTGGGCCCGGGTTCGACTACCAGCCAGGTTGGAGATTTTCTCCGCTTGTGGACTGGGTGTTGTGTTGTCCTCGTTTTCGGCCGCAAGTCACTCAACGTGGCGCCGACTGAAATAATACTTACACTTGGCGGCCGAACCTGAATCGGACCTCCCAGCCAATAATGCCATGTCATCGTTTCGTTTCAGCTCCATATTTAGTAATATATGGAACCACCCACCCCACGAAAGATTCGTACCTAAGGACTGGAGAGCTGCACAGGTCACACCAACATACAAGAAAGGAAACGGGAGAAGTGTGCTGAGTTATAGACTCATCTCACTGATATCAATGTCCAGCAGGATTTTGAAACATGTAATCTCTTCGAACACTAAGCAATACGTCGAAGGAAATGATATATCGACATACACGTAGCAAAGATTCAGAAAATAGTGTTATTGTGAAACACAACTAGCTCTTTATTCCTGCAAAGTATTCGTCAGCTGTCGGAAAGTCGTTGAGGGAAACAGTGATACCCGCCGTTCCACAAGGAAGTTTTACAGGCCCTCTGCTGCTTCTAATATACATAAACGATTCAGGACACAATATGAGCAGCACTGTCAGATTTTTGTGGATGATTCTGTTGTCTGTGGGCTAGCAAAATCATCGGAAGATGAAAATCAATGGCAAAATTAAAATTACAAAGCAGCTACAAGTCGAATGTAATTTTTCTTTACTGAAATGTTTTACTCGATCAATGCGAGGATCTTCAGAAATTACGTAGCCATTGCCACATATGTACAGTGCCACCGTCATTTATAAACATCTCTCAGAATGGCGCTATACACAGACCGAAATACGTAACATGGCTACGTAATGTCTGAAGATGATCGCGTTGGTCGACTGAAACATGTCAATAAAGGAAAGCTACATCCGCTTAGTGGATGGTCTACAATTTTAATTTCTAATGATCGCTGCTCCCCTAGAGGCCATGTTTGCACACGGCAATTTTGCATTGATTACAGAAAGTATGAGCATTGTTCAAAAAGCTGAAACTGACCTTAAGCATTTGAATACTGGCACAGAAAATCGTTAAATTTCGATTACTCGATAAATTACATAAATTCTACTCAATGTCGGGGAATTATAAATACGAGCAGTTTAAGATGAAACCATCTTATACATAATATTGTGGAGAAAGCGAAGCAAAGGGGGTGTTTTATTGCCAGGTCACTAAGAAGATGCTACAGACTGGTGAACCTTTTGCCAAGCACTTAAGTGTGAATTGCAGAGTGCTCATTTAGATGTAGATAAAACAGTAAAAAGCATGATAACGTAAAATTACTTAGCACCGAGATGCAGGTATCAAATTTCTTTGTTCAGACGAAATAATGTGGTTTTTGTTTCCAAAATAGTAGGTCTTGATGTGTCGTGTTACTCTGTGAGCATTCTCAATAATTACAGGGTTAACCAATTCTTCATTAAGAAAAATTATTCTAACCTAAATACATTGACGAGTAACGCCACTACACTAGATACTTTACAACGAGCACAAATTAAATGAACTTCAGCATATGTTCCAATATGCCCAATCAATGTAGACTTTGATTCCATTATATTTGCTTCAAATCTTCAAAAGGGCAGTAAAAAACTTATTGAGTATCTACCTCGGCGAAGAATTTTATTGCCTGTGCAAGTCTAAAATTCAAGGTGGAATTGCACCCATCTCAAGTACATCACAAAAAACTAGTTTTAAGAAACTTTACAAAATAATGTATTAACGGACCTGCACAAGTGTTGTATCTCTTAATTACGCTCTTAGTTACACGCAGTGAGACAGTTGAGATAGCTCTGTCAAAATATATACAGAACGAGTAAGCATTTGTCCATGTGCTGTTTTCGCGAAGTTTTATCGAGGAATATGGTAAATTTCCTGAACTTCGCAAGTAATTTTCAACTTCGATAGCTACTGAATTACAATACTTTGCTTTTTATTATTAAATCAAAATAAACAGTGTTAATTATGGGATGGAACAGAGCCTTCAAAGGGGATTTAAGTGACGTAACGCATGAGGACGTTGATCATCAGGGAGAGAACCAGGACGCAAACCACTGCCCTGATGTCAGAAGATGTCCCACGAGCGCCTGCCCAGTATACCAAGTGTAAACAAATACGTAGCTCAGGTACGATTCATATATTTATTATTATGACTCTCTTACAAGTGTGAAAGTTGTTGACTTTGAGCTCAGGTACACGCTACAAAGGTAATCTATCAAGCAGTACGCCTAATGGACGTTGAAAATCGTCTGTAATTTTCGAAGTACAGACACGTAGTATACGTCATTTCATATCTTCTGGAGACGTCGGTGTATTCTTGTAGATTTCTTTATTCAATTTATTCACTTGTTTCAGTAAGTCTGAATTTGCATCTGCATGTTCGCTCAAATTGTGAAGATTTATTTGTCAGTGGTTTGTAAAAGATCTTGCTTAGAAAAATTAGACCACTGCTGTTCTCGTAAACACTATTCGAAGAATAACAACAAAAATTGATAGTCAATGCCGTGAAGCTCTTGGTGGGGCAAGTTGTGAAAAGAATGAAATGAGTTAGAAAGCAGTGTTTGCAGAGCACTCCTTTGGTGGGAACCGCTCCCACATTGAAGGCGCCTCGCAGTGACGCGTGTATTGTTTATCACCGCTCGTAAAATTTAGTTGGACTGCTTTCATCAGTTACGTTTCTTTCCTAGGTTGATAATTTTCAGGTTATGTTTGTACGTGTGCAGTTTTATCATGGCATGCCTGTTATGATTTTATTTTTTATTTATGCTTTTAAAAACATAAAGGTAAAACTCGCACAGCACAATAGAGCTGCTTCTATTCAGCTGCACAGAAACGTCCGAACATAACATGAAAATTATCACCATAACAGTACATGCAACCATGGACGACAGGACAAAAAAAATTAAAGGTCGTTTTTGTTGTTGCTGTATTTCATACTTTACACATCCTGTTTCTTGGCATTTTTATACTGCTTGTAAAGACAGTTCGTAAGGGATGAGTATTTATTGTTGAATACGCATACTCAATTACGACTTTATCGGTATATTGGTGTGGGAAAATGCACGACCTAAAACTTTACTAGTCTGGCTCGCTACAAATCAAAGAGTAATGGCCGTCAATCGTTGCTTTTAAGCCCAAATATTTAAGAAATAGATACTTGTCAAATCATTTACAGCAGAAATAATAAGTTTGAGAAATCAAATAAAAAGTTACAAATAATAATCTAACAGAAAAATTCTTGAAAAATACGGATAAACCCACACAAGATAATAATGTGCGCTAAACAAAATACGAGTGCATGCTCAAAAGTCATGCCCGCGATATTTTATGTGGAAACTCTTAACGCTTTTTTAAATGAAACAAACTTTCTTATCTATCTACACCTTCATTCTTCACGGCTACATACTTCCAGCTCTCTACCGCAAGCGGGCTCCGAATTATAGCATGTAACATGCCAGCCTGTAACATGAAAAAGTCGGTGCGCGAGAAACAGCATGCTGTAATCGAGTTTTGAATTCGAAAAGATAGTCCGCGAATTTTGAATCATCTTCTTCAGCATGACGACCCTGATCCACACACCAGCGCTGCTACATCTGCAGCAGTCCGACGCCGTTGGTTCGCTGTCTACCATCGTCCTCCATACAGTCCCGACCTGGCACCATCCGATTTTCATTTGTTTCCATAACTTAAAGAACCCATTCTAGGACTTCGCTTCGATGGTGATGAAGCATCGCAAGCAGATGTAAGGTTGTGGCTCCGGCCCGAACGTAGCTGAGGCCTATGAAACAACTGGCGACATGGTACAGTAATGGAGAAATAGGTGCCACATTGAACGGTGGATTGAGAGAAGCTGGTCGGAGGATATCTAAGAGACTGCGTGTTAAGGACGGGATCGGCCCCTGCCAGTGCCGCAACACAGTGTGGACAAAGAGTGCAGAAGATCGTGCCCGCACGTTGACTATTCCTAGGCCACCTGTTGCAAGAGGCATTGTTAGAGAGTTGTAGCGGACTTTGAAAAGTGCCCCAGCTGACACGAAATATCCAAAGGCTGATTGGTTGCGGCGGCCAAGGAGTAACGGCATTGGGAGGATCTGGGTGACGTGTACCAGTTTAGGGGCGACATACATATGTTGCCGCAGGACAAACGTGGGAGTCGGTTTAAGATAGGGTGCACTTGACCGCGAACATGGTGTCGAATCGACTGCAAAAGCCGCCGGTAAGCGAGGGCCACTGTGTGATGTGTGGAGCTAGAAAATTCGATACCCACGTAACGAAGGGTGATACTGAATGGCAGTGGGGTCGGCACCATAACCGGGAGGCCACGCCCAATGTGCATCATAGTCAATTTGCGGACATTAAGAATGCTACCCGAAATACGTCCATACTGGATGGCGTCGCTGAGTTCCCTGGTGGAGCAGGTGAGAAAGAGGAGGTCGTACGCATAAGCACTGCAGTGAAAGGTGTAGTCACGTAAAGTGAGACCCTGCAGTCTAGAGGTAATATCAGTGATGAAGGGCTCAAATGCAATGGCATACAGTAGACATAGGACATCCTTGACGCACAGAGCGTCGTATAGGAATCGATCCTACAAGCCTCCCATTGACTTGTACCATCGAAACCGCGGGAAGTAGTAACCGGTGAATGGCATCGACAAAGATTAATGGGAACCCCATACGTGTCGCCACCATGAGGAGGAATTAGTGTCGAACTTGATCAAAGGCACTCGTGAAACACTTTGGATACCAGTGCTGCATGAAGGCGACAAACTGCCGCCAGCGCGATGAGTCACGGCATTCTCCTAGGGCTGTTTGCAGGGTGGCCCCACAACCACGTGCAGTCTGCTCCGATAAAAGGACCGTAGGTAAGACGGTGCGTTTGCGCGCTGCTAAGAGGCGTGCATAGATTTTATAGTCTGCATTCATTAATGTAAGGGGGCGATATGCAGAGACATTAGACCATCCCTTCGGATTAGGCACAGATAAAAGAATGCCAGTGATGAATTCAGGTGGAATTGGGAAAGACAGAGTAAAGAGTTCCTGAAACATTTCCGACCAGCGGGGAAGCATAAACGTGGTGAACGCCCGGTAAAACTTCACGGGGAGACCATCCGGTCCTGGTGATTTGTTCTTGGCCCCTTGTTGATCGCATCTACCACCTCTTCTGATGTGATTGCAGACATCATGGACGTTGACTCCGCTACGGTGAGAGTCCGATCAGGGGGAGGATGGAGATCATCAGGAATTGGCGTTGTAATCGGTTCGTCGTCATAAAACTGGCTATAATGTTCAGCAAAGCCAGACATAACTTCCGCCTGTGTTGTGTGGTGAACACCGTCGGACGTCGTAATGTTGGTGACGAAAAGTCGACGTCGACGACGATGATCTGATGCGGCATGGATTATGGATCGCATCTCGTCGTGGAGGAGGTCCTGTCGTCGGAAACGCACCACGTCACCATACAGTCGTGCAAGTTGGAGAGAGAGGAGACGAGCTTTAGTACGCTGTCGTTCCCTATGGGTTTCAGGTGATGGAGGAAGCGCATCAATCTCACGGAGGACGGCGTAGTAAAAATTTGTGGTGTCTCAATCCATGCTGCTTCTTCCTTGCCACATGAAGACCTTTCTGATCGCAGGTTTAGCACATTTGAGCCACCAATGGAACATCGATGTGTATTGCGGGACGCGTCTTTCGCAAGACGCCCATGTGGTGGCAATACATTGTCGGCAGTGTGGATCATTAAGGAGGGAGGAATTAAGCTTCTAGTAACCTTTGCTGCGCCATACTGACTGAGATGGCATAGCCAGCAAGCAAATAACGGCGCAATGGTCCGCAAATTCAAGGGGCCATCGTTCTGCTTGGGAGACTTCGCTGCCAAGGTGGACAGAATCTGCTCACAGAATGTGCTGTATAATGGGTTAAACAGGGGGTATTGCCATTAATTTTCTCCCAAACGTCCACTAGATGAAAATCTTCGATTAAGGTGAGCAGCGGCGGGCATGGCGAATAACCAGGCATTTGGTCCTGAGGATGGAGGACGCAGTTGAAATCGCCTCCCATGTTAAGGCGATCATAGCGCCCAGAAAACAGGGGCGCCACGTCATGTCCGAAAAAATTGGACCGCAGCAAACGGCTCGTGGAGCCAGACGGGGCGTAGATATTGATGACGCGCGTGTCGAAGATGGTAAGAGCCATGTCCCTTCCACAGGGAAGGACTGTCGTGTCCTTGAGTGGGATTCCTCCGTGTATGGAGAAAGCCACTCCACGCCCTGATTGATCACATGTGGACGTGTATGAGTCGTAGCCGTAGACCGGTGATAGTGTGGCAACGCGTACTACCTGAACAAGGGCGACGTCGACGCCAGAGGCCCGAAGCATGTCACATAGGAGCTACAGCTTGGGTGTCGATCATGTTGATGTTCAGTGTGGCGAACCGTTACGTTTGTTTCAGTGGTGGTGGACGTGCATCTACCATCACCAAGGGAAGTATGAGGAGGGCACCGACAGGAAGTCCCGTCCCATCTGCTGCAGTGCCTCCCTTTTGATGTTAACAGGGGAGGCAATTTATCGGGAGGAGGGGGCGTACCTTCCTCAACGTCGTCAGCCCATGCTCCTGTGCCGTGGGTCTGTCCAATGTCCATGGGAACTGTATCGTGGTGAGAGAGATCAGGAGCTGTCGGCGGGGAGACAGGCGTCTCAACCTGCACAGCGATCGTTTCATTGTGCGTGGCGACCTACATGGTGGTCCCGTCCTGCGAAACATCTTGTTCATCGTGAAAGCTGTCCGCCGACCTCTGCGTGGAAATGACGGCTGGATGGGTGTCGTCTTCGTCGTCTTGGCTGGCGGCGCTTTGAGAGCACGTGGGTGAACGGCGGCTTTTGCGCCTACGTGGCGAGCGTTGTTTGCTCACGTGTTCCTTAGTGTCGGACGACGGCAACGAGGAGCGTCGACCTGGTTCGAAGGCGTCGGTGAGTACAATGAAACTGTCAAACAGGTGTTGTGAAGAAGTACTGGTCTCCTCAGAGTCCGGTGCGGGAGCCTGTTCGGCGGAAAGGTTGTCAGGTGGGACGTCTGCACCGTCCGTAGCTGACTGCGACGGTGGGACGTGCCGATCGGAGGGACCTGGCGACGGGCTGGACGGAACTATAGACTTTGCGAGAGCCGGTGCGTAAGTGACCGGTAGGGCGGTCATCATGGATGTGACGGACGCTTCCGACAACGGGAGCTGTGCGACACGTCGTCGAATGCATTCAGACCGTAAATGAGCTTCTTTCCCGCAACCGGAACAGGTGCGAAGTTGACCGTCCTACATTATGATGGCACGGCAGCCTCATATACGTAGATAGGAAGGCACGTGCTTCTGCAATTCGATACGGACCTGTCTGACACCGTTTAAAACGGGATAGGTTTGAAACTGTACCCATCGTTTGGCGACATGTTCCAACACGTTGCCATAGAGACGGAGCGCCGCGATGACGACGTCTGCTTGGTAGTTCGAACGGCAGTTCGAAGATCCTTATCGTTCGTGTGCCGAGACCTGTGTGACCGACGGTAACGGGTCCGACGCTTGCCGTCGGAATGACAGAAACGCAGTCCACGTTTTGCCTCTTGAAGCACCTTGTCGCACGCCTCATCGTTGATCATTTTGACGTACACGGTACTGATAACTATGGATAGGTGGATACCAATTAGATCCGTTGGTGGTATTGTAAATCGTTCAACCTCCAGGGCCTTGGATCGGGCGAAGTCCGACCAAAAGTTGAAACGTAATGTTTTTTTCCGATAGTTGTACGTCGTGGTGATCTAGAAGGAAAATGGCACTTACAGCGGCCGAAGTAAACACAAACACACGTTGCGCGCCTCGCCCGCAGTGCTCTCGCGGGTGACCGCCTCGCAGCACTGCCGGCGGCAGACTGAGCCATCGAGGACACAGACTATAGTGCGACTGCAGGGACTTATTTCTGGCACGCTCCCCGTGAGACCTACCCGTGCCAAATTTTCTGTCCACACACTACATTTGTAGTGCCCCTGCCCACGATACTCAGTATTCGCGACAGTCAATCTGCCGATTCACGTAAGAGTTCGGGCAATGTGAGTGCATCCGCACTGAAGAAGATCACTGGCCGATAAGCCTTATCTATATGAAGCTGGTATCTGCACAGATACACTCCTGGAAATGGAAAAAAGAACACATTGACACCGGTGTGTCAGACCACCATACTTGCTCCGGACACTGCGAGAGGGCTGTACAAGCAATGATCACACGCACGGCACAGCGGACACACCAGGAACCACGGTGTTGGCCGTCGAATGGCGCTAGCTGCGCAGCATTTGTGCACTGCCGCCGTCAGTGTCAGCCAGTTTGCCGTGGCATACGGAGCTCCATCGCAGTCTTTAACACTAGTAGCATGCCGCGACAGCGTGGACGTGAACCGTATGTGCAGTTGACGGACTTTGAGCGAGGGCGTATAGTGGGCATGCGGGAGGCCGGATGGACGTACCGCCGAATTGCTCAACACGTGGGGCGTGAGGTCTCCACAGTACATCGTTGTTGTCGCCAGTAGTCGGCGGAAGGTGCACGTGCCCGTCGACCTGGGACCGGACCGCAGCGACGCACGGATGCACGCCAAGACCGTAGGATCCTACGCAGTGCCGTAGGGGACCGCACCGCCACTTCCCAGCAAATTAGGGACACTGTTGCTCCTGGGGTATCGGCGAGGACCATTCGCAACCGTCTCCATGAAGCTGGGCTATGGTCCCACACGCCGTTAGGCCGTCTTCCGCTCACGCCCCAACATCGTGTAGGCCGCCTCCAGTGGTGTCGCGACAGGCGTGAATGGAGGGACGAATGGAGACGTGTCGTCTTCAGCGATGAGAGTCGCTTCTGCCTTGGTGCCAATGATGGTCGTATGCGTGTTTGGCGCCGTGCAGGTGAGCGCCACAATCAGGACTGCATACGACCGAGGCACACAGGGCCAACACCCGGCATCATGGTGTGGGGAGCGATCTCCTACACTGGCCGTACACCACTGGTGATCGTCGAGGGGACACTGAATAGTGCACGGTACATCCAAACCGTCATCGAACCCATCGTTCTACCATTCCTAGACCGGCAAGGGAACTTGCTGTTCCAACAGGACAATGCACGTCCGCATGTATCCCGTGCCACCCAACGTGCTCTAGAAGGTGTAAGTCAACTACCCTGGCCAGCAAGATCTCCGGATCTGTCCCCCATTGAGCATGTTTGGGACTGGATGAAGCGTCGTCTCACGCGGTCTGCACGTCCAGCACGAACGCTGGTCCAACTGAGGCGCCAGGTGGAAATGGCATGGCAAGCCGTTCCACAGGACTACATCCAGCATCTCTACAATCGTCTCCATGGGAGAATAGCAGCCTGCATTGCTGCGAAAGGTAGATATACACTGTACTAGTGCTGACATTGTGCATGCTCTGTTGCCTGTGTCTATGTGCCTGTGGTTCTGTCAGTGTGATCATGTGATGTATCTGACCCCAGGAATGTGTCAATAAAGTTTCCCCTTCCTGGGACAACGAATTCACGGTGTTCTTATTTCAATTTCCAGGAGTGTATTTATCAACGCCTGTAAGCAGCTGAAGGCCTGAATTTCATTTTAATTTCATTTATGTACAGAGAGAATAGACTGCGATGACAAAACCCACGGGCGGTAGTACCGCGTATACGAGCTATTAAAGGGCAGTGCACTAGCGGAGCTGTGAGATTTTTTCTCAGGTGACTCATGTAAACAGACTTCGGACGTGCTGGTGGCCACATGATAGGAATCAACAGACTTTGAACGTAGAATGGTAGTTGGAGCTAGACGCATCAGACATTCCATTTCGGAAATCGTTAGGGAATTCAATATTCCGATGTCGACAGTATCAAGAGTGTGTCGAGAAAACCAAATTTCAGGCGTTACCTCTCACCACGGATAACTCAAAGGCCTTCACTTAACTTTACAGAGCGGCGTTTGCGTAGATGAGTCAGTGCTAACAGACTGGCAATACTACTTGAAATACCTGTAGAAATCAGTGTGGGACGTACGACGAACTTATCCTTTACGGTAATGCGGTGAAATTTTGCCAATGGTAGCACACGACCGACGCGAGTGCCTTCTTGCAGCGCCTCTCCTGGGGCTCGTGATCATATCAGTTGGATTAGATTAGATTAGTACTTGTTCCATAGATCATGAATACGACACTTCGTAATGATGTGGAACGTGTCAGGTTAATAAAAGGTGTCCATACAAGATATTACATTACACAAAATATTACATGACACTTAATTTTTTATTTTTTATTTTTATTTTATTTTTATTTTTTGTTTTTTTTATTTTTTTATTTTTTGGTGAGGTTGGGGAAATTACCCACTTACTATATACAGAAATTCATCTAATGAGTAGAAGGAGTTACCATTAAGAAATTCTTTGAATTTCCTTTTAAATGGTATATGACTATCTGTCAGACTTTTGATGCTATTAGGTAAGTGACCAAAGACATAGCAGCATAATTTACCCCCTTCTGAGCCAAAGTTAGATTTAACCTTGAGTAGTGAAGATCATCCTTCTTCCTAGTGTTGTAGTCATGTACACTACTATTACTTTTTGAGTTCGTTCGGATTGTTAATAACAAAGTTCGTAAGTGAATATATATGTTGTGAGGCTACAGTTAAGATCTCTAGCTCTTTAAATAAGTGTCTGCAGGATGATCATGGCTGGGTTCCAGCAATTATTCTGATTACACGCTTTTGTTCAATGAAAACTATTTTACTCAATAATGAGTTACCCCAGAATATGATGCCATACGAAAGCAGAGAATGAAAGTAGGTGTGGTAAGCTAATTTACTGAGATGTATATCGCCAAAATTTGCAATGACCCTAGTAGCATAAGTAGCTGAACTCAAACGTTTCAGCAGATCCTCAGTGTGTTTTTTCCAGTTCAACCCCTCATCAATGCATACACCTAGAACTTTTGTAGCGGTTCTAGGCACGCAGTCCGGAACCGCGCGGCTGCTACGGTCGCAGGTTCGAATCCTGCCTCGGGCATGGATGTGTGTGATGTCCTTAGGTTAGTTAGGTTTAAGTAGTTCTAAGTTCTAGGGGACTGATGACCTCAGATGTTAAGTCCCATAGTGCTCAGAGCCATTTTAGAAATTTTGAATATTCTACCCTACCTACCGATTTATGACCGAAGTCTATATTTATTGATGGTGTCATTCCATTTACTGTGTGGAACTGTATATACTGTGTTTTGTCAAAGTTTTATGAGAGCCCATGTGCAGAGAACCACTTAATGATTTTCTGAAAAACATTGTTTACAATTTCTCCAGTTAATTCTTGTCTGTTGGATGTGATAGCTATACTTGTATCATCGGCAAAAAGCACCAGCTTTGCTTCTTCGTGAATATAGAATGGCAAGTCATTAATATATATTAAGAATGGCAGAGGACCCAAGACCGAACCTTGCGGCACCCCATTCTTGATCGTTCCTCAGTTTGAGAAATCACCAGTTTTTTGCATATTATGTGAACTGCTTATTTCAACTTTCTGCACTCTACCAGTTAGGTATGATTTAAACCATTTGACCGCTGTCCCATTCATACCACAGTACTTGAGCTTATCTAGAAGTATTCCATGATCTACACAATCAAAAGCCTTTGAGAGATCACGAAAAATCCCAACGGGTGACTTCCGGTTACTCAGAGCATTTAATATTTCATTAGTGAAAGTATATATAGCATTTTCCGTTGAAAAACCTTGCTGGAAACCAAACTGACATTTTGTTAAAACTTCATTTTTACAAAGGTGTGAAGCTACTCTACAATAGATTACTATTTCAAGAATTTTGGATAAGGCAGACAGAAGAGATTGAGCGGTAGTTGTTGGCATCAGACGTATTCCCTTTTTTATGCTGTGGTTTAACAATGGCATACTTCAGTCTATCTGGGAAAATACCCTGCTTCAGAGAACTATTACATATGTGGCTAATAATCCCACATATCACTTGGGAACAAGCTTTTACTATCCTGCTGGAAACGCCATCAATTCCATGTGAGCTTAAACTACTGGAAAGCCATAGCCTGGTCAAATGAATGCCGGTTTCAGTTCGTAGGAGCTGATCTCAGGGTTCGAATGTGGCGCAGACCCCATGAAGCCATAGAACCAAATTGTCAACACGGCACTGTGTAAGCTTGGGCGTCTCTTTAATGCTGTGAGCTGTGTTTTCAAGGAACAGACTAGGTCCTCTGGTACAACAGAACCGATCATTGACTGTAAATGGTCATGACTGGCTGGTTGGTGACCATTTGAAGCCATTCATGGACATCGTGTCCCCAAACAACGATGGAACTATTGTGGATGACAAGGTGCTATGACACCGGGCGACAGTTGTTCGCGATTGGTTTCAAGAACATGCTGGACAATTTGGGAGAATGATTTGGCCACCAGATCACCTGACATGGATCTCAACGAACATTTATGGGACATAATCGAGAGGTGAGTTAGTGCACAAAATCCTTTGGTAATTACGGACGACTATGGTGGCAGCATGGCTCAATATTTCTTCAGGGGACTTCCAACGAGATGTTGCGTCGATGCAACGTCGAATTGCTGCACTATGCAGGGCAAAAGAAGATCCGACACGATCCATGGCTCTGTCACCTCATTGTAATAGCTGTCCTTGACACTTTCCTGGGACAATCTTGACGATGCCATTATCTCCGATGAAGACTTGCGGTCGAGGTTAACATACTGCGTCCTCTCAAGAATCTTCGAGCCACACACATGTCTGGAAACCTACGTTCGTACATCCGTTGACAGTCTGCAGTGAGGTGCCGTGTCAAACACTTTTCGGAAATCTAGGAATATGAGTCATCGTGAGCAACGGTGGATTAATTAAGTTGCACAAACGAATGTAAAGAATGTAGCGAGTTACGGGGCTCTGTACACTGTCTCCTGAGTGAGTGATAATTAACTTTCTGTTAATTCGACAAATATGGGTGGAATAACTACGAAAGGTAACTCAAGGGGTAAAATATATTCATAATGTATTCTGTGATTGACATGTTAGATATTGGAGGAATTAAACATTCATTGTAAACAGTTCAGTATATGGATGAGATGTGGTTAGCTGGGATGGTTAGCTTCATCTCCAGACACAATGGGTTCCTGAGACAACTATACAGATCTGAAGACGATTCAAGTAGATCCAAACCAGTCATGTATTAAAAGGATGTGCAACAGGTACACAAACATAAATGATATTTTAAATTCGTATTACTTATCACTGCATCTTGCATCACTAGCGACTATCTCGCAATGTCACAACCTCATTGCTCCTTTAACAGTTCGGCTACGTTTCTCGCACACGACATCTGTATCGAGTTTTCCTACTGTCATATGCATTTTGAAAATCTGAATGTATGACATGATCTTATGGGTCTCAATAGTTCAGGAAGAACTCGAATCGTACCTGAATTAAGAGTTTCCTTAAATTTACTAGAATATGTCAGGCATTTTTCGGGCCTCTCTTTCTGACAGTCTTATCTCATTGCTTTTTGAGCAACTTGCACACATATTACGTCGTTGACGTCCTCTTCGAAGACCCTTTCCATTGATATTGAATGGTCTGTTGTAAGGTGTCAGGCAAATCCAACACCTTACATGAAAACCCTGACATGATAGCAAATCCAGAAATATGTCACGTAGCTCCGAATACATCCTGACATTAAATTAACCAAAGTGATATGATCAATGAGTGAGCAAATGGAATACCACAGACCAACACAAGAACGCCTAAATGCACGTCATACCTTCCCACCGTGAAACAGACGCAGTTCCGAGAGGAGAAATAAGAACAGAAGCCGAGAGCAGAGCCATGTAAGCTAGAAGGCCCTACAATAAGAGCGGGACAATGGGACACCCACATCACCGGCCCATGTTGATAGATAGAGCCCTCCAGAAGAACAGTATAGAACTTACGATAACACTAAAAGGTCCACACCATCTGCAAGTTTTAGCGTGAGATTATACGCATCACTGTAACGTAGCAAAGATTTAAAACATTGCCCCACTATGAGAAGTATAATGTTTCTCATTGGACAGACAGAATTTTTGTAGGCGGAGCTAAAGGTTAACATTGAGACGCTGATTGGTCAGTTGAAAACACAGCCAGATACCTTTTTCTTAAACCAACTTCGGTAAACAGTAGTAAGGATAAGTTCGAGAGATTTACTACGGAGACAGCGAGACTTGTGGAGCTACGCCGCCCGCCGCCCCTGAAGCTGCCTAACCACCGACAAGGTAATGAACGCATGTGATGCCGCATAAGAGCGCATAAGGCTTAATTCAGAACTGCAGAAGTCTCATCTGTTATATCCCCTTTTTATGTAATACTAGTGTCGATCGTCAATTAAACTTCGTGGTATTCACATTTGCTACATGAAGTTAAAATCTGAAACGCGATGATTTTTCTGTTATGTAATTATAGAGAAGCCACATCAGCCACTGTAATTTACGACAAGTTAAATAAGTAATTAAAGATAATTGAGGGTCACTGTAGACCATTTTTGATAGTTTTCTCTTTTATGAAACTTAATTTAAACCTATATTATAGATGTGATATGGCATAGGCCATCCTTCGATCCATTATAGAACTTGGAAACCCATTCAGGGAATATTCGTTAACATTTTTGTTGAACGCAGTTGGTTTTTATCATCCTGTATTAAAATATTTCCTTTTATCAATAGTACAATTTATAAACAATGTTTTGTGAGTAGAATAAAAATTCGAATGGTAAACTTAACTGCTTTTTCTACGTTATTTTACCAGCTAACTAAAAATAGGAAAGCCTTGAAACCCTTCCACTAAATTTAGTTAGTATTAAGATTCTTTTACAGGGAGTGCAGTGGAGCTGACGCTGAAATCATTAAGTATTTGATTATATCATCGCTAGTCTCACTGAACTCTTCTGATCTCTACATGTCATGTGTGGTCTGGCGTCTCCTTACCAGCAACAGGTCCCAGGTTCAAACAAGTCAATTCTGTAAAAAACACGCTCAGAGCGTCGTTGTGCGAAAGTGGTAGGGAGGCACGACTTAGAACAAACAGACACAACGCAGAATGTTAACCCCTTCCACTAAATTTAGTTAGTATTAAGATTCTTTTACAGGGAGTGCAGTGGATCTCACGCTGAAATCATTAAGTATTTGATTGTATCATCGCTAGTCTCACTGAACTCTTCTGAACTCTACATGTCCTGTGGTCTGGCGTCTCCCTACCAGCAACAGGTCCCAGGTTAAAACTAGTCAATTCCCTAAAAAACACGCCCATAGCGTCGTTGCGCGAAAGTGGTGGGGAGACACGACTTGGAACAAACAGACACCACGCAGAATGTTAGACTGTTGTAGTTACTTACATAGCTCCATTAAAAAATTAGTCGTCTTCATAATTCGGCGGCCATTAATGTTAAAAATTACGTACGCTCAAAATTTGTCTGTTATAGCTTAGAGAAAATCGCACTCCAATATATTTACTCGTTTCGGATACATTTTGAACAGTATTTATCAGTTTCCTTACCATGGCTATGTAGTCAGTGATAAGCTGTTGAAAACGGCGTGCCAAATCAATTGCTGACGGCTGCGCTGGTGGGGTAAAACTTGCCAGACAGCGAGATTCTGCGGCATGTTTTCCGAGGCTGCCGGCCGGCGTGGAAGTCTACAGCGAAGTACGGGCGGGAGCAAACAGCAGTGCAAGCGTCGCAGAATCTGACGTCTGCAAACAAACAGTAGAGCCCATTAAGAAATGGTTCAAATGGCTCTGAGCACTATGGGACTTAACATCTATGGTCATCAGTCCCCTAGAACTTAGAACTACTTAAACCTAACTAACCTAAGGACATCACACAACACCCAGCCATCACGAGGCAGAGAAAATCCTTGACCCCGCCGGGAATCGAACCCGGGAGCCCATTAAGAAATTGGCAAAGAGTGATCGCGGTGAAGTTTCGCTTGCAGTATTTACTCGAGTTGTGAAATCGCGGCCGACAGTGGCGACAGGCGCTGTTCCCGGACGGGTCCGCTACTCAGTAATTAGAGACCGGCTGCTGGGAAAACTGTGGAAGGATCAGAACGCAAAAGGGAAGGACGATCCAGCACGAGGTCTCCCGCAAAACGTCGCTGCAACAAAGAGCCGTCCGTTCTGATACAGTTGTGCGACCAGTAACGATTTCCGGCTATAAATTTCCGCCATACACTGGTTTCAGAACTGCTTCCACAGAGGTTTGGCATAATTTTTAGTACTTGGTTGACTAAATATACTCAAAAGGCCTGTACAAACAACAGACATGCAGTGCTTTCATCGTTTAAAAACTTCTTTGAAACTGAGAGGAATTTTTCCCAACCTACCCGTGACACCGAAAATTCATATAACAACCGTCTACAATCCGAGTAACAACTTTAAAAGAGGATGTAAAGACAGAAATTTTAAGGTCAAGTTAAAGCTGTACTAAGGGTACCATGATTTGACTTACTATGAGCAGTGTTCGTACTTTATGAAGTGCAAGGAAGTAACTGAGATAGTCGTACGGAAGAAATTTGGTCCGCACTTGACTGTCCAGGATAACGCTCAGCGCATAGTCAAATCTCAGAATGCTGAAGGCCAAATGCAAGAAACTTTGTGGAACTTTCTGACAGATTGAAACTCTGTGCCGGTTTAGAACTCGAACCCGGGACCTTTGCCTTTTGTGAGCAAGTTCTCTATCGACTTTTATTTATTTATTTATTTTACTTCCAGTCCACCTATACAGCCCGTCCTTGGGCTCTCGTATTTTCCTCAGTTAAATAAATAACTCTTTTTAAAATTAACTGAATATTTCCATTTCTTAAACCCAAAGCTTCTTCTTCCGAAGTCACTGTTATTCGTTGACTTGTAAGGCACTTTTTTCCCCAAAAATGGTTCAAATGGCTCTGAGCTCTATGGGACTTAACTTCTGAGGTCATCAGTCCCCTAGAACTTAGAACTACTTAAACGACATCACACACATCCATGCCCGAGGCAGGATTCGAACCTGCGACAGTAGCGGTCGCGAGGTTCCAGACAGTTGCTCCTGGAACCGCTCGGCCACTCTGGCCGGCTTTTGTTTTCCTTTATTACCAAAGGCATCTGTTTATTCTCCGTATAAAAAAGTATTTTTCGAAATTAGAAATGCCTACAGTAACTAGATGGTTAATGACGGGTCCTCTCTCTCAGCAATTCCTTAGCATACATTTGAAGCCCTGTAGCTTCATGTACATAAACATAAACGGTAAAAATGATACTTCTTGCTGTTCTCATAAAGAAATAAATTATGAACTAAAATTGATATTGATGACTCTGTGAACTCCATCCACAATTCGTATGGAACGGAATAAACCCGTCCTTCTTAACGTAACTGAGACTAAAACCATAACCTCCTTTTGTGGTAACACAATTAAAAAACTATAAAAAACTAATCGTGGCGTTTAGGATACTGGGCTATATGCTGGTGACGTTCCAACATGTAAGTTATATTTTCCAGTAGTGTTGGCTCTTCTTTTGTCTGTCGACTGAGCTATCCAAGTACGATCGACGACCTCCCGTTACAGCTATACTTCCTCCAATACCTCATGTCCTAACGTTCCAATCTCTACAGAGCCTCCCCAAGGTATTCAGATGAACATCTATGACGTTTAGAATGTACGAGACGAGGTTGTGGCGGAAGTAAAGCTGTATGGGCGCTTAGAGATTCGTGCATGGATAGCTCAGACAGTCTGCTGCCGGCAATACTGCCGAGCGATCACACGCCAGCACTCCCCTACCGAGGCACGTCTCGCCTGTTATGTTTACTTCGGCAGCTGCTAAGTGCCAAAGAGCCAAAGAAACTGGTACACCTACCTAATATCGTGTAGGGCTCCCGCGAACACGCAGAAGTGCCTCAAAACGACGTGGCATTGACTCGACTAATATCTAAAGTAGTCCTGGAGGGAAATAACACCACAAATCCTGCAGGTCTGTCCCTAAATCCATAAGAATATGAGGGGTGGAGATCTCTTCTGAACAGCACGTTCCAAGGAACCCAAGATATGCTGAATAATGTTTATGTCTTGGGCGTTTGGTGGCCAGCGGAAGTGTTTAAACTCCTAAGAGTGTTCCTGGAAGCACTCTGAAGCAATTCAGGACGTGTGGGGTGTCGCACTGAACTGTCGGAATTGCTCAAGTCCGTCGGAATGGGCTATGGACATGAATCGATTCAGGTGTTGAGATAGGATGCTTACGTACCTGTCAGAGTCATATATAGACGTATCAGGGGCCCATATCATTCCAATTGGAAATGGCCCACATCATGAAAGGGCCTTCAGCAGGATGAACAGTCGTCTGTTGACATGCAGGGTCTATGGATTCATGAGGTTGTCTCTATACCCATACACGTCCATCCACTCTATACAATCTGAAATGAGACTCGTCCGACCAGGCATCATGTTTCCAATCATCAACAGTCGAATGAGTTGACGGTACCAGGAGAGACGTAAACCTTTGTGTCGTCCAGCCATCAAGGGTGCACGAGTGGTACTTCGGCTCAGAAAGCCCATATCGATGATGTTTCGTTGAAAGGTTCGCACGCTGACACATGTTGATGGCGTATCATTGAAATTTGAAGCAATTTGCGGAGGGGTTGCACTTCTATCACGTTGAACGATCCTCTTCAGTCGTCGTTGGTCCCTTTACTGTAGGATCTTTTTTCGGACGCAGCGATGTCGGAGATTTGGTGATTTAGCGGATTCCTGATATTCAGGGTACATTCGTGAAATCGTCGTACGGGAAAATCCCCACTTCATAGCTAACTCGGAAATGCTGCGTCCAGCCGGCCGCTGTGGCCGAGGGGTTCTAGACGCTCCAGTCTGGAACCGCGTGGCCGCTACGGTCGCAGGTTCGAATCCTGCTTCGGGCATGGATGTGTGTGATGTCCTTAGGTTAGTTAGGTTTAAGTAGTTCTAAGTTCTAGGGGACTGATGATCTCAGATGTTAAGTACCATAGTGCTCAGAGCCAAATGCTGTGTCCAATCACTCATGCGCCGACTACAATATCACGTTCAAACTTACTTAAATCTTGATAACCTGCCATTGTAGCACCAATAACTAATATGACAACTGTGCCAGACACTTGTTGTCGTATACAGTCGTTGCTGACCACAGCGCTGTAATCTGGCTGCTTACTTATCTCTGTATTTCAATACGCATGCCTATACCAGATCAACAGGGCACACAACTATCGGAAGACAACTTTACGTACCACCGTCTGTTCAAACTTCGCCCATCCCAAGGCGCTTGACATCAGACGATTTCTTCTGGACGAGGATAAAATAGCACTACAAGATCTAATTGGAATGCACCTGTCCACGGTAGTACCGTGTACATCAAGATGATTAACAAGACAGGGTGCTACAAGAGGCCAAACGTACATTACTTCTCCGACATTACCGTCGATCACATCTGTCTCGTCGTATGAACAATAAGGATATTAGAATTGCCGTTCGAACGACTCGTGAACGCCGTCATTACTGCAGTCCGACCATAGGGCAGCGTCTTGGACGATGTCGCCGAACGGTGGACACGATCCCGAACGTATCCCGTCTTGAACGGCGTCAGGCAATTTTGTATCGATCTGCGGATTCACGTGCTCTCCTACCTTCGTATCGGAGGCTGCGTTGCCATCATAGTGTCTGACGGTCAACCCCGCACCTGTTCCGGTTGCGGCAGGAGCGCCCTTTGCGGTCTTAATGCGTTTAAAAACTTGTCGGGCAGCTCCAGTTTACAGAACAGCCTGTGCCACCCGCGCTAACCACCCTGCCAATAACTTACACGGCGGCCCTCGCCACGCTACAGCTTCGCCCAGCCCGTCGCAACGGCCCGTCCCGTCATCCTACCACCCTCCGGACGGTGCGGTCGCTTCTTCTGACGACGTGTCCGCCAGCCGGACTTCAGCGGCGGTCGCCACGGATACCGGTACTTCTCCACAACACGCGATCGACTCCATTATAGCACCAACCGAAACCTTCGAGCCTGGTCGACGTTCCTCCCTGCCATCGTCCGATACAGAGGAACACGTGAGCGAGCAACGCTCGCCGCGTCGGCACAAACTTCGTTGCCGCTCGCCCATGAGTCCTTACAGAATTGCCATGCAGATTTCGGTGGATGGCGCGAGTGATGACAACGATGGGGCAAAAACAAAGAAATGACGCACGGGTTGAGACGCTTGTCTCTCTGCCGGCTCCTTATGATCTCTCTTACCAAGACGAAGTTCACATGGACAATGGACTGAGCCTCCGCACGGGGGAGTCGGGTAACGACGTGGAGGATGAAATGCCTTCCCTCCCCCTCCCCCCCTCTCCCCCACTGAGGTTGCCCGTTAATACTGGAATCGACGAACGGTGGATGGCCGAACGGGCCCTCCTTGCAGTTCCCGCTCAATACCGACTCCTGTAAAATCGCAAAATAAGAAATAGAAATTTTTGCAAAGAACATCCTTTCAAACACAATTAAATTCAGTCCGATCACTATACTAATAGCCTGAGTCTCAGTTATAGACAAGTTACTAAGCATTTATTTTTTCATTACTTTTCGGACCTAGCCTTATTCTTAACGTTTCTAAATTTGGTAAAATTTGCCGCGTGCAGTTGTGTTACTAAATTCCAAATGTTACAAATTACACCGAACGTTTGATATTTTATAAACACACTCGCGAAACCATTTTTCAAGCAACATTTTTTTACAGTAGTGTAAATACTTTCAAAATCTGAGAAAGGAAAGACATCCCCTGACTAAACACCGCGTCCACCACAGCTAGCACAGACGCACCTGTTATAACTTATGACAGAGAACCGATAGTTCGTAGTGACAAGTTACTCTGTAACTGCAATATATGATCTGAAGATGGGCAGCTAGCCTGAAACCGGTCACGGAAAATAAAAATTAGCGAACAAAAGACTGAAATGCCACATTTTTTTGAAAGGTGGTTATGTTTAAATAAATTCTTTATTCCAACCATCAGCCATAGTTCATTAGAAACGGCTCAGTGAAGGCATCCAATTGGCTCCCACGAGAAACAATAGACGTCCGGTACTGCTGACAGCGCAAAGAGCGGGGCGGTGTGTGCCGAATCTCGAAAGCCGCTGCCAGCGACGCCTCCAGCTGCGACCCTGTTGACAGTGTGGCAGCGCGGGCGGCCGTCACCACCCTCCAGCGAGCGGGTGGCTCTCCGCGAGAGGTGGTTGGCCTCGTCACTCATGGCGGGCTGACCCGTCCCATGCTCGAACAGTAAACCCTGTGGCGGTGCTTTCCTTTCCAGGATGTCGCTCTGGGTTTCACAGGCCCGTTGTAGGCTGTGACAGACGAGAATCTTTTAGTACACGAATGGCGGAGTACCTATATGCTCCAGAGTATGTTCGTTTTAAGGCACTTACTCTAAATAATTCCGTGGTGGCAAGTGAGGGAAGGCTTCCGTCCTTTTCCTAGGGTATTGCAGCATCGGTTGTTCCTACACTACTGGCCATTAAAATTGTTACACCACGAAGATGGCATGCTACAGACGTGAAATTTAACCGACAGGAAGATGATTAGCTTTTCAGAGCATTCACACAAACTTGGCGCCGGTGGTGGCACCTACAACGTGCTGACATAAGGAAAGTTTCCAACCGATTTCTCATACAGAAACAGCAGTTGACCGGCGTTGCCCGGTGAAACGTTGTTGTGATGCCTCGTGTAAGGAGGAGAAATGCGTACCATCACGTTTCCGACTTTGATAAAAGTCGGATTGTAGCCTGTCGCGATTGCGGTTTATCGTATCGCGACATTGCTACTCGCGTTGGTCGAGATCCAATGAGTGTTGGCAGAATATGGACTCGGTGGGTTCAGGAGGGTAATACGGAACGCCTTGCTGGATTCCAACGGCCTCGTATCACTAGCAGTCGAGATGACAGGCATCTTATCCGCATGGCTGTAACGGATCGTGTAGCCATGTCTCGATCCCTGAGTCAACAGATCGGGACGTTTGCAAGACAACAACCATCTGCACGAACAGTTCGACGACGTTTGCAGCAGCACGGACTATCAGCTCGGAGACCATGGCTGCGGTTACCCTTGACGCGATGGTGTACTCAACGACGATCCTGGGTGCACGAATGGCAAAACGTCATTTTTTTCGGATGAATCCAGTTTATAGCATCATGACGGTCGCGCCCTTGTTTGGCAACGTCGCGGTGAACGCAAGTTGGAAGCGTGTATTCGTCATCGCCATACTGCCGTATCACCCGGCGTGATGGTATGGTGTGCCATTGGTTACACGTCTCGGTCACCTCTTGTTCGCATTGGCGGCACTCTGAACAGTGGACGTTACATTTCAGATGTGTTACGACCCGTGGCTCTACCCTTCATTTCAGCAGAATAATGCACGATCGCATGTTGCAGGTCCTGCACGGGCCTTTCTGGATACAGAAAATGTTCGACTGCTGGCCTGGCCAGCACATTCTCCAGCTCTCTCACCAACTGAAAACGTCTGGTCAATGGTGGTCGAGCAACTGGCTCGTCACAATACGCCAGTCACTATTATTGATGAACCGTGGTATCGTCTTGAAGCTGCATGGGCAGCTGTGCCTGTGCACGCCATCCAGGAGGTCTCTTTGACTCAATGCCCAGACGTATCAAGGCCGTTGTTACGGCCAGAGGTGGTTGTTCTGGGTACTGATTTCTCAGGATCTATGCACCCAAATTGCGTGAAAATGTAATCACATGTCAGTTCTGGTATAATATATTTGTCCAATGAATTCCCATTTATCATCTGTATCTCTTCTTGGTGTAGCAATTTTAATGGCCAGTAGTGTATATCTCACCCAGGTGGCTCTGCTTCGAAATGCCTGTCGGCCGTGGCCGTGTTTTGCTTTCCATTGCATAACACATTTGCCTGCCTGTGACTGCCTGTGTTGCAACTCACTGCCACTCTGACATACTTTTTGACTGAATGTGGTGGATATGTTACATTGTGCTCCTTTTACAAGCATTTTTACATCTACATCCATTCTCCGCAATCCACCTGACGGTGTGTGGCGGAACTGGTGCCTAAGGGCGGACGAACCTCATTATCCTTCACACTAACTTCTGGCCCTGTTGCACCTCCTAAGAATTGTTCTAACAAATGGTTTCCTTAACCATGTCACTTAATCTTGCACATTTCTACAGGGCCCCTTGCCCTGCTTCTTAACTGAAACACCATAGAAATTAATTCATTACTAGGTATCTTGCACGACTAATTCTAACTCGCTATTCCAAACTCGCAAACCAAAATGAATCAGTTTACTTAATACTACCCCCCCCCTCCCCCTGTGCGTCCATTTACGTTCTAATGAACGACGGCTAGGTCTGAGCTCACTCTTATTGACCTCGTTCTCTGCTGGCGCCAGTCTCCATCGATTGTCATCCCGATCGTTGTGACTCGATTTTCGACGCCTGCTTGTCCTCTTCGCATCATTGGCGGATGGCTATTTAACTGCGGCCCACGCGCTCTGCAGGGGCTTGAGTTCGGGTATCAGCTGTGTGAGAGATAGTGACGTGAGGCGCTGTGGATGTATGCAGCGCCCGAATGGCCGAGTGGGTATGACGGAGGAGCTTGGGCAGCTGCTGCGGCGTGTTTAGCCGTTGGAATGCAGATCCGCTGCCGACGGTGATGGAGATTTCCTTGAGATTTGAAGAACAGATTTCCTTCGCACCCGTTACATGTTACTCTTAGTGAATGAACTGCAGTCGTGGAATTGTTCCTTGGTGGGTTCTGTTCCTGCTAATTGAATACCCGAGTGCACTGAAAACTATCTTGATTGTTTCAGTTACTTGTAACTGTATTTGGTCTGGCCGCCTGATATGTTGACGGCATTTAAAGGAGCGCTAGCTGCGCACAACAAATAGACATGAAGCCGTGCTTAATATGTAGCTATACCAAGTAGTGCCTAAGTCTGTGCCTGGCGTTCGAGAGCGGGCCGAAATAATTTTCCCTATTTCCTTTTTCTATGTTATTATTTTATTCGTTTGTTCTAGAGAATTGGCTAATCAAATTTTAAGAACCGTTGCTGGGCAAGTGGTCGCGTATGTTAGTTCTGCTTGGGTTCATTTTGTGCTGTGTATAATTAAAGGTTTATTTATAACCAGCTGGGCAGATATGTCTTGTGTATCTGATACGCCAGGAGGTTGTCTGTCGCTGATGTGTTTATATTTCAAATAATTTGGCAGTGGTCGACGCGAGCAAACTCCGATCGGGGTATCAAAGTGAAAGAGGGAAATTTAAGGACCTGGATCGGTGTCTATGGTTACGTTGTTAGTGTCCTGCAATTCCATCTTTCCGGTGGAGCGTTGAGGTTTTCCGGAAGTTAATTGTAGCTCAAAGTTGAGTATAGTTCTACGTCACCTTCTGGCCCGTGACTGTCCTATATCTGTTAGAACCTTTCGGTCTGCTCGCGTCCATCACTAATTTTCAACGTCAAATGGAAACGGCCCCATTTTAAGACTATTTAATATGCTATTATTATATTCTGGGGATGAAATGTGAACCTCGTACCTGTAGGTAATGCTAAAGAGAAGCCTAGTTGAGTGTATTAATCTGATAATACTTTTAATTTGTTATAATTGCTTAAGATCAGTCCATGAAAGATGTCTCAGTTAGAAGCAGTTTTAGAATTTGATATGAGTTATGTGAAAGCCAGTTTCTATGTAAGTCATGAAGCATGTTAAAAGGTTTGTGTGATTCGGTCATGTCAGTTAAATTTGATTAATGGTGGTTTAATGAACATTGTTTAATTAGTGAAAATTAGTTGAGTAAATCTTGACAGATCTGTGTCTATTGGACTTAAATGGATAAATGTTTTAATCCGAGTACTTCTGGTGGTTCTGTAGGGCAGGTGCCTTTTATTATAATCGTTCTCACTGTTAATTTCATTAAAAGTATGTGTTTGTAATAAAGAAGTGTATGGCAACTACAAACTGGTTATGTGTTTAATTTCGATGTGTCGAAAGGAATAACACATCACTTATGTTTTGTCTACTACGTACCAACATAAGGACTAAACTCAGCACAACATGTGTCTCTGCTCTGGTTGGTATGACAATTATCAGTGTTGTTTCTTTCCGGCACTGAATTTTCCCATCTAAATTTATATGCTGCATTAAGGTTTCCAGGGCGACTCGTCCCTACTTCTGATTCAAAAGCGTGTTTATAGACTGCATTAATTCCAGCCCTAGAGTGTGATTTAAGCTAGTTAGATTTGCGGCAGGTAGCATTTCCATGGGCTCCTGTGGCCAATAGCAACAATGCTGCGAAACATTCAGGTGAGTAATCCCTGAAATCGTGGCGGGCAGATGAAAAGCAGGGCCCATAATCTAGCGCGCTGTTCCATTTAATTACAAACAATTCCCAATTAATTCCAGCCTCTTTGCTGACGTAATCTTCCCCTGCTCGAAAAAGCTATCCACTACTAACTTCTTGTCAAAGGCAGAGTACAACCAATGCGACTCGAGCTGCTGAAAATATAATTCCGGCTGGATCACTTTTTTATTGTATTCTCTTACGCCCTTTTGTACCATTCACTGTTTCACTGCACAGTAATCCTGCCCCTATCTTATTGCTATACGCGGACAAACTATGATTTCCCTCGATTGCATTTTTTGTAGCCTTTCACCTCCATTTCTACATATCTTCACTTGTATTCTGCAATTAACAATAGTCGCTACGTTTTTGCGCTTACATATTTCTTCAATATCCCAAACTTGACAGGATACATATGAACTATATAGCACTCGTATTGTGCTTGTTTCCATGCCACTGACCGAGCGAGGTGGCGCAGTGGTTAGCACACTGGACTCGCATTCGAGAGGACGACGGTTCAATCCCGTCTCCGGCCATCCTGATTTCGGTTTTCCGTGATTTCCCTAAATCGTTTCAGGCAAATGCCGGGATGGTTCCTTTGAAAGGGCACGGCCGATTTCCTTCCCAGTCCTTCCCTAACCCGAGCTTGCGCTCCGTCTCTAATGACCTCGTTGTCGACGGGACGTTAAACACTAACCACCACCACCACCTCCATGCCACTGGCGTAGAAACGGAAATGCAAATTTTCACGACATCAGTTTTCTCTGATACTGTTGCTCGGGTTCTAAAACCAACCGAACTCCGTCCGTAGTTCCTTCTGTACTTTCCTTAGAGCCTCTAAATACTGCTATGGTGACAACAAGTTTGTCCCTAGCTGAACTCTTACATCCTGCTGCATAGCTTCCTGTAGTTGTTACTTTCCCTTGAGCTTGCCAAATACTGTCTTCTACCGACTGCAACCATTTTGTCGTTACTGCTTCCCTATCTAAGATGTTTACTTCGATTTGTAGTTCCCTGATGACTGCCTCTTCGGTAGTTCTGGCTTACTGCGTTCCTTTTCCAGTCAGTTGTTGTAGTAGTCACTTGTTATTCAATACATCCTTCTATAAAGTTGCAATCTGCATAGTGTTCCAATCACTCATTGCTTTGTTCCCTTTTCCACACTGCTTAACCTCTTTTACAGTGTCGTTCACCCTTCGAATGTCTTCGTCAGTAGTCCCTAAAAATGTTTTCATAAGACGACCTCCAGCGTTGATCCAACACCTCTTCCTTCGCATATGTGGAATAACCCCAGTGCTTGGGTCGTCTCACTTCTTTTTTTCTCGCGTGTCCATGTACTCTCTCACGTACCTCAGCTCTTCCTTTGAGTATCCTTTTTCTTTACGTTCCCTGACGCAATCTATTGAATGCTTCTTCCAATCTTCTCACCTCATTAAGCATCTTCCTTGCAATGACTACGACATGTATTACACAGCGATTATTGGAGATGACTACATCTTTCTGCTTGGCGAACAGCACTCCCCCTTCCAGGTGCTGGACCCGTAACACTTCCACCACGACAAAGATAAGTATGAATCGCAGCACCTCGCCTTCTCTGCACAACACTTACAGGTAGGAATACCTATCACTTTCCTCCACCTTAAACTCATTGCTCCTTTACAGCTGCTTATATTAACTACATTAAATCTATACCTAACCTAAAAAAAATATTAAATGACTATCTCCTAGGCCTTAATCCATACTGGTTCCTCGTTACCGTTTCATTAACAATCTCTTGTTTACCTTGTGGTACCTTTCTCCTCACTCTCCCTTTCAGGTCCACATGTCATATCCCTGGAGTAACTTCTGGACTCCCTTGATAACGTTTCAGCTGCCCTACAAACACAATTGTCGTTCTCGTAGGCAATTGAATCTTGACATTTACTGGCGACGTATGGCCCCTAATATTTAACAAAAAACATCCTTGTCGTTCCCTTCGGCGTATTTGAAGTTGGCGACATCAACAACTACCCAACCTTATACTGTGGCATTCTTGCCTTGCAACCCACTGCCTCGTCCTGTTTCTCCAGTGAGCGTGTATTTTTCCTTCGAACTCTGTTCCAAATTTCCGTAACAATTCTGGCCAATTTCCTAACAGACTCCCCGGTCTTTTCTTTCTTCGTTTTCAATATGGCGAAGACTGATGGCAGAATACGACCATATACCACTTCATACGGCGACAACCCTGTACTCATATGTTGTTTTGAGTTGTAGGCGGAGACGATATTCTTCAAATAGACAGCCCAGTTAGTGTGATGTAAGTCAACGTACTACTCACAGATCCTCCAGATTTTCTTACGCACTGTTTCAGTTCTTCCATTGGCTTGTGAATGGAGAGGACGCAACCTTAAGTTTTTCACGTTCATTAGCTTACAAAATTCCAGGAACAGATCTGTCATAAGTTCGTTACATAGTCTGAAACTATTGTTTATGCCACTCCAAACTCCAATATCCAATTATTCAAAAGTACTTGTGCCAACGTCGCTGCCCGATGGTTTGACATGTATCTTTTCTATGTTTCTTGAAAAATGATCTATGATTGTGAGTACATACGTATTCCCTGCAGGTGTTCTGTTGAATGGACCTAAAACATTTGTCCCCAGAAATTCGAACGGTATTAATGCTTCAGGTAACCTCCACAATAGTACCCTTGTTCGACACGAATCCGTTCTCTGTGTGGGGGTATCCTGTACCACACATACTGGTTTGTACTCCACCAACATCTTTCTAGCCGGCCGGAGTGGCCGAGCGGTTCTAGGCGCTTCAGTCTGGAACCGCGCGACCGCTACTGTCGCAGGTTCGAATCCTGCCTCGGGCATGGATGTGTGTGATGTCCTTAGGTTGGTTAGGTTTAAGTAGTTCTAAGTTCTAGGGGACTGATGACCTCAGATGTTAAGTCCCATAGTGCTCAGAGCCATTTGAACCATTTGATCATCTTTCTGTTACTCTTCTCTTCGTAGATATGCGACCTCCAAGTCCTACTAATATGTGATCATGAGCTTCTTTTAGCACTCTATTCCTTAGCTTCGCTGTATTACTGCCTGTGGTCCCAACTTGGTTCCTCCGCACAAGAACCCATCCTCCATACAGAACTGTGACTGCTTAAAATACTGTTTACGTTCGTCACCCGCTCTCTATGCAGTTTGCCATTCCTTATGCTCATTACTCTCACTATGTAGTACTGCTACTTTTCTGCTGAAGCCATCTGCGTTTCCGTGCCTCTTCCCAGATTTATGCGTGACTTCGGAATCAAATTCACATAGTCTCTTACCCACAGCGTCAACCTGCTAGCAGAATTCTTTAACCCAACGAACAATTTTAATGCTGCATGATCTGTTACGGTTTTAAAATTTAAATGTCTGTAATCACGACAAAACCTATATATTTTCGTGTCACACCCATTGATTTTTTTTTTTCTTCACAATGACTACAGCTATTTCTGCCCCTCATGCACTATTACTTTCTTCAGTTACCGCATCTATCAGCTATAGATCGATAAAGTCCTCCAAAATTCCTTGTAAGTACCTTGTAATACCCTATGGTTTGCAGTAGACTGGTGTGCGCCCCCGGTAGCTGAGTAGTCGGCGCGATAGAATGTCAATCCTAAGGGCTCGGGTTCTATTTCCGGCTAGGTCGGAGATTTTCTCCGGTCAGGGACTGGGTGTTGTGTTGTCCTAATCATCATCATTTCCATCCGCATCGACGCGCAAGTCGCCGAAGTGGCGTCAAATCGAAAGACTTGCACCCGGCTACCGGTCTACCTGACGGGAGGCCCTTGTCACACGACATTTATTTATATTAGTAGACTGGTGATTAATTTCCTTTTGGTATGCAGTGCTGTGTAATATGCACAGCTGGTAATGGACCGTTTGGAAAAAAAATCCTTCAGTCCCAAAAGTAATTCTGTCAACCATTCTCTATTGCTTCCCTCCAGGTGCTTCATTTTTCCTCTTAATGTAGTTTCAATGGCGTTTAGTGATTATCTGCGGCTGACACCCTTCTCTTTTCCTCCTGGATATCTCTATTAGCGATTAACAAACCCTTTATTAATCCTATGCCCTCTGGGCTAAAATTATTTATAAAGACAGGTACCTTCTTCTTACCCTTCAATTCTTGTACACGAACACTACCTCTTTTAACTAAGCAATCTGCCTGATCTAACACTTAATTCTCTTCTAACGGTTCCATCACACACAAAATTCCTACTGGCAAGCTAGATTCATCACTGTCCCAAAGTGATTTTCCAGTACCCTTAGGTACTCAATCGTGTGAATCATTTGTTACTGTCATCGTTCACACTTTCGTGCCAGACTCCCCTCGTGACATTGGTAGACTGACAATGGCTTCACCCACATGAAATATTTTTTCTGTTAAGTTTCACCCTGTGCTGGCGAATACCGATTGTGTGACAAGGCTGATATAAGAAAACTAATCCCAGAATCATTTTGTAGCCATCACTCACATGTGACACAATCTCTTCACATTTTTTTGATTGCACTGTATCTGGCAAAAGTCAATGCAACCGATCCTACTGGTGTGACATCCCCCACTCCACGCACTATATACCATGATGGGTCCCATTGCTTACATTTCACCAGATCACTACTGGCGACCGGCACATGCGCCCTATCTCTAGTAATATCCTGCAACCGTTTTTTTCCTACTATTCCTTTTATCAGACGGTCCACCTCTCCATACGATTTCATAGCATCCAATCTCACTGGGAATGACTGTAGGTTGATCTGAGCTTCACGTAAGCGTTTAACACCTTATTCTTCCCTGTTCCTCTACTTCTAAAACTATTACTTCCTTTTAATTTATTCACGTCACCATGAGGCTGACGATAGTGCCTCCTTACACGTCCTGTTCGTCCACACATCAGACGTCTTATATTAGCTGTAAACAATGTCCACTTACCATGCATTTCAGTCGACAAATCGATATCCTCACACTCTATAGGTAACGACACCATTGTGCGCAAGTCCTTCGGATTCCCTGTCCGTGCACGACTTGACACTTCTGCATGCAACCCTCATAAACAAGCGGTGAGCGCCATCTGCCCAGCTTATAGCAAAGTAATTTCATTGACTGCAGCATCCTGTCCCAATTCATAGGTACATCCAATAATTTTCCTTATCCTATCCACATTTTTTTCCACAGTTTCGTATTTCTCTTCGTTATTACCCCACATTATTCCCTACAGTGTCTAGTGCTATTTCGTTTCGTATATCTCTAAATTAACCCTTCTTTAAATTCTTCAAATGTTGTGGCTCCCTTGAGGGCCCCTGTATACCCTACATAAGTCTTAGCTCCCACTGTTAGTCTCAGTTTTGCAACATTCAATAATTTCTTACCAGACTAACCTTCCATCTCAGCCAGATTTCCAAGGTCGGCCACAATGCCCTACAGATCCTCGGCTGCCTTACCAGAAAAAGGAAAAATTAAAATTGCGACTGACAAATCTACGACCCATTTTGACAACTGCAATTCTCCTGAAAGGAATATACTGGGGCCCATTTGTTTGTGGCACCAGAATAAGATAAGAATATTAATAAATTAAAATAAAACTGGTATATCATAAACGATGAATGTTTCCGATAGGCTCCATAATGCGGATTACTGATTGTCCGTGACCACAGAGCCAAAGATACTGTACTGCTTTGTTGGGGTATGAGACCGCCAGGCGCACAGTTGTAGGTAGATGCCTGTGAGGGAAAGATGATGGAGTAGGCAGTCTTTGGAATGTGTTGTGTGAATCCACCAAGAGTTAGATTAATGTAGGCATGTCAATATTGTTGAACTTGGAAACAGAAGTCTTCATGTAACCAAAGTAAAAAATGTCAAATAATTATGATTTCTGTTTTTGCCTGCGGTTAGTATAGATGAGTTGGCTGATAGTTTGTAATTATTGAGTTCCCCAAAATGTACATAAACTGTTTTGATAAAAAGGATAGTTAGATATTTCATTTTGTGATGCTTTTAAGATATTTTAACAAAGCTATGTGTAATTTGATTATTTACATTTATGTTGGATTATTGAAGTTAGATAATACTTACTGTTTAAATCTCATTGATAGTGAATCAAATGTGAGTAATGTAACTTCAATCGTCAGATGTTTTTGAAAAGACAAACTTAATTTCCAATATAATTTTGCTAAAAAAAACTGAGTGCTTGTAATTCACCATAATCAGTACCGCCTCCCAGTCCAGGTCAAATATTTTTTTAAAGAAGTTGAATTTTCTTAAATGTTCTCGTTTTTCAGCCAAATGAATTTATGTGCGTTTCAAGTATTATGGCACAGCATTGCACACTGCTGAGCCTGTAGCTAGCATATTTATACTTTTTTATGAGAGACCAGAACATACCGCGTCACTCCGTTGCTGCTTTAGATGTAAGACAATTTAATTTATTTGCTATGTTCACAGGGATCAAAGTTCTCAGTTATAACCAGGGCCAGATGACTCAGCGCCTAAGGGGCTGAATGCATTTAGCCGAGATTATATATATATGGTGTCACACCACACTTGCTAGGTGGTAGCCTTTAAATCGGCCGCGGTCCGTTAGTATACGTCGGACCCGCGTGTCGCCACTATCAGTGATTGCAGACCGAGCGCCGCCACACGGCAGGTCTAGAGAGATTTCCTAGCACTCGCCCCAGTTGCACAACCGACTTTGCTAGCAAAAGTTCACTGACAAAATACGCTCTCATTTGCCGAGACGATAGTTAGCATAGCCTTCAGCTACGTCATTTGCTATGACCCAGCAAGGCGCCATTATCAGTTGCTATTGATATTGTTGTTTAACGTATACCTAGAAGAGATTATTGCGAAAAGTTTAGATGGGAAAAGAGGAATATGTATTGGTGGAAAGAGAAAAAATGTATAAGATTTGCTGATGACATGGTATTAGTGGTAGAAAGTGAGCGGACAGTGAATAACATGCTCAAAGATCTGAATGAAGCTTGGGTGGAATATGGGAACAAAGAGTATGGTCATCAGTACAAGACGCAGACTGTCCAATATTGAAATAGGACAATCTACCATTAGCCAAGTAAGTGAATTTAAATATCTCGGAAGCACAATAACTGAAGACTTGAGATGTCACCAGGAATTGAAAACTCGAATTGCCATAGCGAAGGAGGAATTCAACAGAAAGAGGAGACTCTTATGTGGCAAATTAGATAAAGGGCTAAGGAAAAGGCTTGCCAAATGTTTTGTCTGGAGTGTGGCACTATATGGGACAGAAACATGGACTCTGAGACGAGAGGATGAAAAAAGGTTAGAAGCATTTGAGATGTGGATGTGGAGGAGAATGGAAAGAATACGCTGGATGGAAAGAGTGAGTAATGAAAGAGTATTGGAAAGGGTTGGTGAGAGAAGATGTCTGCTGAAGGTTGTAAGAGAAAGGAAAAAGAACTGGTTGGGACATTCATTGAGAAGGGAGTGCTTGCTATTGGAAGGATTGGTTTGTGGGAGAAGACTGAGAGGAAGAAGGAGATACAAGGTGATAGACGACATAAATGGAAGAGGAAATTATGCAGACCTAAAGAGGATGGCAGAAGACCGGACAGCCTGGAGAACTACCATGTGAAAACCTGCCTTTAGGCAGAACACTGATGATGGTGATGATGATGATGATGATATTTAGTTGCAATCGCCCAATCGATTCGTATAAAGTTTGCTAACAATAACACAGAGTAAGCACACCACTTGCGGTTACAACACGCCACACGACAATTCGAGTTCTGTATCTATTCCACAGTTCAGACATTCATTCAACGTAATCGTAATCTTTCTCATTCTTTCCTAAAGAATGTTACAATACCAATCCATGCAATTCTGTATTATCTACTATTAATTGTGCCACGTTTTCTGATTCCGGCTATGAAACATCTTGCACCTCTGGTTTTGTCGAAACTATGTCCTTGACATTTGAGAACCAACATTCACAAGGCAAGAAAACAAAATACGTTAACTTAATTATTACATATGATCATGAGCCGTCTCGACTCGTGGCATTGCCTAGCCATATGCCCCTAACAATTATGTGTATAACACTGTACTGGAACTGATTCTGCACGTGGCGCTGAATGGCCCTCAAGGCTACACTGTGGACATCTAACAGGCACTGCACAGTCGTGACTTCCATTACCTCTAAAACTAGACAAACCCACTGGTTCTCTGCTAGAAATGAAATCTACTTCACAAAATGCGTGACCATCAACCCTTTTCTCCTTGACCAAAATACAGTCAAAATTTTTTGGACACAGCAAACTGTAGGCTGTAGGTTCAGATGTTGCTCTAAGAAGGCAATGATCTGACACCAGTGATCATAACTCACGGATTGTCACCTGTGGAGAGTGAAATGAAATGTGAGGGCTACAGTAGATTCGTTTAATTAACTTCTTCATTCTGGGGCTTGCCATCATACATCAGGAACAGCTTCATGGAGGTGACCAGTTGCCTCTCCTGCAAAACAATGGACACCCAGGATTTCTGAGAGAGAAAAGAGTGTGGCCGAATGTGGTGTCACGTCAGCGACGTCTGTGGCTGTGACCATGATGACAGCGCAGCTGTTGATACCACAGAGGCCGCCGTGACCTCCCTCCAATGAGTGGGCGTCTTTCTGCTTTGGAGGCGATAATTCTTGTGAATCAGGACAGGCTGCCCCATCCTGTGGTCGAGAAGGGGACACCATACTGTATTCCAGGATGTCAATCCATGTGTCACAGGCTCCTAGTGTAAGCTGTAATGATGAGTACGCAAATGTCTGAGTACTTATGCATGCCAGACAATGTTCATTTATGGCTTAAGGCTACATACCCTAAGCACTTCCATGGTGGCAACTGAGGAAGGGATTCCGTCCTGTAGCTAGCGCATTTCACCGTTGGCTGTTGCTGTACCACACCCAGCCGACGCTGCTCCACAATGCCTGTCGGCTGTGTTTTGCTGTAAATGCATAACACTCTTGCCTGTCTGTCGCTGGCTCAGTTGCAACTCACTTCCACCCTGGTGTACCTTGGATGAGTATGGTCAATATGCTACACAAGAGAAGATGCAAAAATCTTTGCAAAGAACATCCTTACAAACACTGATATGTCCAGTGCTACCACTATACCAATAGTTCGAATCTCAAATAATTTACAAGTTGCTAAGCATTTGATTTTTCATTTTTTTGGGTCCAGCCTTATTTTTTCATTTCTAAATTTGGTGAAACGTGCTGCATGCAGTCATGTCGCTAAATTCCAAGTGTTACAAATTATGCTGAACATCAGATAATTTATAAACAGACTTACATAGCCTTCATTTATCGCCAATCTTTCTACAACAAAGAAAATACTTTTAAAATATGTGAAAGACCTTGATTCAAAAGTCCATTGCATTTGGTTAGCTTAAGAAGCATCTTCTTGTACCGCGCGCGGCGGAATTAGAATCCACGCCAGACGTCATGGACGTCGAAGACCCATAGAGGTCTCTGCACCATCGCGCCGTAAGCTGTGGCGGCGCGCGCCTCCTGGCCCACGTTTAATGTGAGGGCGCCACAGTGGAACACGTGGTTCCAGCGGCCAATAGCGGCGCCCCCGAGAGCGTACTTAAGCGCAGGCCACTCGCACATCAAGTCCTTTGTTATGCCCATCCGGCTTGGATCTCCGCCCCCCCTACCTTTTATAAATCCCTCCAAATCCTTGAACGTCATGCTCTCCGCCTCGCCTATCGCATCCGTCTCCCCTCCCCCACGTGGATCCTGTACAATCTCATCCCCTTCCCCCACCTCCTCCTTTTCCTTGAAAGGATACGGATCCTGTACACCTCCCGCAATCTCGATCCTCCTCACCCGCTCGTCTCCCCGATCCTCTCCCACCCCCGCCCGCTGCCGCGCCTGTATTCGCACGTCCCACCCGGTCTCCATCTCTCCACCCTCCATACCCTCTCCCAAGGTGGCTTCCGCCAGGTCCTCCCCTCCATCTACCCCTTCTATCAACTTTGACCCTGCCCCACCCCCCACTTCCGGTGTCCTTTCCTTTGGGCACCCTCCCTCCCTTCTCTTCCCTTCCCTTCTCTTTCCTTTTCCCACGTCCCCTCCCTCCACCCCTCTACCCCCGGGTTTCCCCTGCCCCTTCCTCCCTCCCCCCTTTCTCCCCTGCCCGTGGCATCTCTGCTCTCCCCTCTCGCTCTCCCACTCCCCTTCCTCCTCCTCCTCTCTTGGCAGGTCCCTGGACTCGCACACGCATAGTGAACATTCGCGCGCCGGAGGTCATCGACATCAGTATCTCGTGTGTGTGCTTCGTTTTGTGTTTCGTACAGTTACGACTCCACTGTTCACATGTGCCATCGCCATTCTCCGTGTTTTGTGCGCCGTGTCCACAAGTGTTAGTGTTTTTATCGTCCAACGTGAACGGCTTCATGTTTATTGTTTTTTTGTATCTCCATTTTTTGCCCGCCGTTTTTTGAATTTTCTGTATCACCTCTATGTCATGTTATTGTTCCACTTAAGGCTGAAGAGCAGCGTAATGTACTGCTGCCAGCCCGCCTGTATAGCTGATTAAAATTACAATAAAGGAAAAAAAAAGCACATCAAGTCTATCGTTCACATGTGCCATCGCTATCATCAGTGTTTGTGCGTCGTGTCAACAGTTTGTAGCGTCGATTATCGTCGAGTGTGAACTGCTCCATGCTTTGTATTCTATGTCTCCTCTTTTTTACCCGCCATTATGTCAATTATGAATATTCTTTCTGTTTTTCTCATTCTCTACTCTAAAGCTGAAGAGCGGCGTAGAATGGTGCTGACAGCCTGCCTGTTGTTTGTACAGGTTTCAAAATTACAATATAAAGGGAAAAAAAGCACATGAAGTCAGTCTTATCTCGCTTACGTTGGTTTGCACCTCGCTTGCGCTAGACTGCTTTCTTCCTGGTTGGTGTACGAGTTTGTTTCTTTGTGACTTTGTTGTTCAATCTTGTCGTATTCGTTCTGTCCTACGTTGGTCGCGTCCGTCCTTTTCCGTTGTTGTTGTTGTTCGCGGGCCTCTCCGCGGGTCCTGCCGCGCCATTCGTCAGTGCTACCCCGCGACCGTCCTGGTCGCAGTTACAACACATCTCAAGCTTTTTAACATTCATATTAGTCTTTGCATATCCCACTGACCCTGTTACACAAGTACAGTTCAGTTTAATTATGAAATATTAGTCAACCACAGCATTCTTGCACCTGGGAGTGAGAGGTCTTCCGCTGGCTTTTCATGAGTCAGCTCGTAATAGGGGTTCAGAGGGAAGGCAGGATGGTACTACTGCAGTTATGGAATGTAAACTGCACTCACCTTGGGAATTCGAGTTATGCAGTGTGGATGGTCCATAACATAAGGGGTAGGTGCCGAATTCTTCATCAATTGTATACGATTCAGTGGAAATCGTTCCAGTTTCATCTGCTCTGTCACTTTCCATATAACTGGCATCATATGCTGCATATACACCTTCACTCTTCAGACCAACATTGATTATTGCATTCTCTATTTCTCCTTCTATTGGGCCAGCCCTGCTCCAATATTAATTTTCAGTTCATTTTACATATTTGCAAGTTTTTACCAAATCATATCTACATCTACATATACACTCCACTAGCCACCAAACGGTGTGTGCCGGAGGCACAATTCGCACCAAAGTCATATCCCCCCCTCTGTTCCACTCGCGGATCGCGCGAGGGAAGAACGATTGTCTGAACGCCTCAGTACGAGCTCATATTGGGGAATCTTAGGTAAGACTCTTTGTTTATTTGTGTTAACGTAGTATGAAAGGAACTTTTTTCTGAAATTTTTGGTTCATTGCAGTCTAGCACAATATATCCCTTACGTTTTAAAACAGAATCTAATTAAAATAACGAACTTTGGCTTATTATAATGCACAATAGGTAAAAATCTCATTTCTTGTTAAGTATGGCTCAAAATTGGTTTTGTTCTGAAAGAGCCATTCAGGTATGCCATTTTTGCGACCTGCAGCAGTGGAGGGTTTATTAGTTTAAACAATATGATGTTGTGTGTTATCAACAACAGCAGCACTGTCAACTGGTATGTGATAAATCAGTTTCTTTTCTAACCATTTGTGACAGTTATGTCCATTCATAACATGGTTATTGTCTTGGAATTTAGATTTCGAGTCACAAATTAACATTGTTTCCTCTATAAAACACACTGCTCCTCCAGCTTGGACAACGATAGCTATTTCGCCTGCACTACTATTAGTCATTACCCCCCGAACTTCTTCATGTTGCCAGCACTTCTTCATCGGATAATGCGTTCCTGAATACCACTGGCCCCTTTTGCCCCACTTTCATTACTTCTGATTGCTTTCCAATATTCTGTATGCTTTGAAACATTATCGGAACATTTCCTTAGAATATTTCTCTTATTTTGACGAACTATCATTTCCTTCAAAATTTTATGAAATGTTTCCCTTCACTCCTGCAGTTTTTCTTTCTTGTAAGTAGTGGATTCTCAAAACTATGATTTTTTCTTGTGTTCTCAGTACAGTATCATAATGCTTTATCGAAGTCATGTATACGAACTACTTTCCTAGATCGCCTTTGATTTTAGGTGTTTCAAGTTTTTCCACGTTATCTTCAGGTTTATTAGTCTTTGAAAATGAATTTTAGTGTTCTTTTCTGACGTCCCCACAATATCTACCCCTCTCAAGATTGTTTACTGTACAACTGTCATTACCTGATTTTACTTTTTTCTTCCTATCAAAATTGCACAACTTTGAGTATAAGTTCTTTTTCACCTGAATGTGTCCACTCCCGCGGCACCTTCGTCTGTTTCCCACTCACGGGGGCATTCATGATAGTAGGAAGCATCAGACTCCACTAGGGTCGATATTTCACGAGGACACGCTAAACGATTTCACAACTGACCTGAAATCATTGCCAGAGCGATGCGTTTTCCTTAATCACCTTTGTACTTCTTTACTGTGACGTCATCGTCATTGCGTATAACGTCCGCGGGAGACCAAGTGCTGCGATATTGTGGTTGGGTAATGCAGCGTGGTTACTCTTAAATTTTCACAACTTTAGAGGGACTGCACAAACAGCAAGTCATCATAGGGCAATGAAACTTTGTGACAATATTTTTACGGGCATACGACAGCGAAATTACAAAAAAATCACTGAAAGAAACACATTTTAATTTCAATATGAGAAGGAAACTTTCGTAACTGCGCACCATGTTTAAATTCCAGGTTACAAATGAAGCGCTTGTTTCAATAGTGGAACAAGCCCATTACCTCCACTTTTCTGTCTATAAATGCTTCTGACATTAATCGTACAAACAAACAGAAAGAATGATACATCTCTAGCAAGAAGTCATATGCCTGAATATTTCTGGTATCTCAACTGCAGATTTTTCAGCGCTCATTTAACATTAGGACTATGTATCTCAGAATGAACAAAAATGTACTTGTACCACTATTGAAATAAGCCCTTCAAATGTTGCCCCAGTGACAATCATCTGCATCCACAACAGCCTGGAACGACAGTAGAGATAGTTCCGCTGCTCCCCGAAACAATGGTGGACCATGGAATGCTCAGCTCTTGTGACAAAGATCATCCGGTACTTTAAGACCTCACAGAGCATCCACCATGTTCAGCCATGGTAACTGTTGTGTACATAGTTTCACATAGTCAGCGCATACACAACTTTCCCACTAGAGCGCGCCCCGCTAAGCACAACAGTGCAGGCGCAGCGCTCGTCTGCCTCCGCACTACCAGATGGCACTGCCTTAGAGACGGACCAAGTTCTACTTCCGCCGATCCGCATATTAATATGTAACGCAGCCAATGAGATTGCTGCTAACGTACAACCTTTTCACCTCACGGATCACACTCGCGCAGTGATACCTGAACGCGCGAGGTATTATAACGAGTGTACAGACCTCCGATTACTTAGTCTGCATTTGTCTGCACCAGTCTGTACCAGTCTGCATTAGTCTGTACCAGTCTATAGTCAAGTCTGCACCTAATAAGATTATCATATTCCTGTACATAGCCATGAAGATAAATGAATAGACACTTTGTCAAGTATCAGAGTTATGTGAGAATAAGATTAATGTACCAAGACCAAAGGAACTTCAGATTGTCAATTGTAAATAGCATCCAGAATCAAGTATAAGATGTATATGCTTGTTATTATTTTAATAAATGTGCGTGAAAAATTAATCAAGTTCTGTTTAAAGTTGGTCATCATCAATCTGCTACTCTAAGCGTGCAAGTGGCATTTCTATCGTCTGACCTAATGACATAAAATAAACACGCAACGGTAAGACCACGAGACATATTTCTGACGCCTACTTCATTAGAGTGATAAGTCAAAAAATCTGATGGTGTGTGTACCGAAGGTCTTACAGTACGCACACCACAGTAATAGTAAATTCTTCGGCCGACCGAAGTGGACGTGCGGTTCTAGGCGCTGCAGTCTGGAACCGCGTGACCGCTACGGTCCAAGGTTCGAATCCTGCCTCGGGCATGGATGTGTGTGATGTCCTTAGGTTAGTTAAGTTTAACTAGTTCTAAGTTCTAGGGGACTAATGACCTCAGAAGTTGAGTCCCATAGTGCTCAGAGCCATTTGAACCAGTAAATTCTTCAACAATTTGTGGCGCTATTGACCGGAGACCTCTCGTAGGAGAAAATCCCAAATCACCATTTAATTTGAATTTCCGAACCATGTCTCTCAATGTCGCTTGCTGTCATACGAAATCGCAGCACAGACCATAGTTCCAGGTGTAGGTCCAGTGTGTACAGCGCGCAGACAGGTTGGTTGCAGGTCCTCAACTGGGCTGCTCCTAACCAACATACGACCATCACTGACAGCCATAATCTGCTTTCGTCAGAAAACAAAGCAGACCTCCGCCCTGCCCTCCAATGAGTGCTCGCTTGATGCCACTAAAGTCGCAAGTGGCGGTGGTTTGGATGCGCCAGAGCCACGCCCAGTTCGAATATAATAAATTTCCTTGAGACAAAGGAGTTGCTGTCCATGCATCAGCACGGCTTTAGAAAGGATCGCTCCTGAGAAACGCAACTCGCCCTTTTTTCATATGATATCTTGCGAACCATGAATGAAGGGTATCAGATGGATGCCATATTCCTTGACTTACGGAAAGCGTTTGGCTCGGTGCGCCACTGCAGACTGCTAACTAAGATACGAGCATATAAGATTGGTTCTCATGTATGTGAGTACCTCGAGGACTTCTTAAGTAATAGAACCCAGTACGTTGTCCTCGATGGTGAGTCTTCATCGGAGGTGAGGGTACCATCTGGAGTGTCCCAGGGAAGTGTGGTAGGTCCGCTGTTGTTTTCTATGCCGGCCGCAGTGGACTCGCGGTTCTAGGCGCGTAGTCCGGAACCGTGCGACTGCTACGGTCGCAGGTTCGAATCCTGCCTCAGGCATGGATGTGTGTGATGTCCTTAGGTTAGTTAGGTTTAAGTAGTTCTAAGTTCTAGGGGACTAATGACCACAGCAGTTGAGTCCCATAGTGCTCAGAGGCATTTGTTGTTTTCTATCTACGTAAATGATCTTTTCGACAGGGTGGATTGCAATGTGCGGCTGTTTGCTGATGATGCTGTGATGTACTGGAAGGTGTCGTCGTTGAGTAACTGTAGGAGGATAAAAGATTACTTGAACAGGATTTGTGACTGGTGTAAAGAATGGCAGCTAACTCTAAATATAGATAAATGTAAATTAATGCAGATGAATAGGAAAAAGAATCCTGTAATATTTGAATACTCCATTAGTAGTGTAGCGCTTGACACAATCACGTCGATTAAATATTTGGGCGTAACATTGCAGAGCAATATGAAGTGGGACAAGCATGTAATGGCAGTTGTGGGGAAGGCGGATAGTCGTCTTCGGTTCATTGATAGAATTTTGGGAAGATGTGGTTCATCTGTAAAGGAGACCGCTTATAAAACACTAGTACGACCTATTCTTGAGTACTGCTCGAGCGTTTGGGATCTCTATCAGGTCGGTTTGAGGGAGGACATAAAAGCAATTCAGAGGCGGGCTGCTAGATTTGTTACTGGTAGGTTTGATCATCACGTGGGTGTTACGGAAATGCTTGAGGAACTCGGGTGGGAGTCTCTAGAGGAAAAGAGGCGTTCTTTTTGTGAATCGCTACTGAGGAAATTTAGAGAACCAGCATTTGAGGCTGACTGCAGTACAATTTTAGAGCCGCCAACTTACATTTCGCGGAAAGACCACAAAGATGAGAGAGATTAGGGCTCGAACAGAGGCATATAGGCAGTCATTTTTCCCTCGTTCTGTTTGGGAGTGGAACAGGGAGAGAAGATGCTAGTTGTGGTATGAGGTACACTCCGCCACGCACCGTATGGTGGATTGCGGAGTATGTATGTAGATGTAGATCTATATGTAGAAGATGACCTTTCCTCTCGGTAGTGCCACGTGGCTGTCCAGAGTCCGGTCTTGTTGTAACCGTGCGATCACGTGACCACCGCTGCAGCAGTCATGTACAAGTGGATACATCCTCGCAGCATCGCAGAAGGTACATCCAGCTTCTCGTAGCTCTGTTACAAGACCTCGTTCAAACTCAGTGAAGTACTGATAATGGCGTCTCTGTCACCTGAAAGGCATTCTTACCTAACATTATCTCACGACGCCAAATCTCAAAGGTAACCAATGCTCACGACCGTTGCAGCGTTTATTTAACGCAAACCTGATTTGCTTCCTCGCAGTGGCGCTCCGAGCGCCACTCCTGTGCTACTGGTGTGAAATTTGAATAAACATCGTCTTGCAGATGCAGAAACACGCCTACCAATTTTCATTTATATCGGACAACTGCTCCATGGTCTTGTGATTTTTCCCTCTCATTCTAATATACAGAGTGGTCCACTGACCGTGACCGGGCCAAATATCTCACGAAATAAGCATCGAACGAAAAAACTACAAAGAACGAAACTCATATAGCTTGAAGGGAGAAACCAGATGGCGCTATTGTTGGCCCGCTAGATTGCGCTGCCATAGGTCAAACGGATATCAACTGCGTTTTTTAAATAGAAACCTCCATTTTTATGTCATATTCGTGTAGTGTGTAAAGAAATATTAATGTTCTAGTTGGACCACTTTTTTCGCTTTGTCATAGATGACGCTGTAATAGTCACAAACATATAACTACGTGGTATCACGTAACATTCCGCCAGTGCGGACGGTATTTGCTTCGTGATACATTACTCGTGTTAAAATGGACCGTTTACCAATTGCGAAAAAGGTCGATATTGTTGATGTATCGCTATTGTGATCAAAATTACCAACGGGCGTGTGCTACGTTTGCTGCTCGGTATCCTGGACGACATCATCCAAGTGTCCGGACCGTTCGCCGGATAGGTACGTTATTTAAGGAAACAGGAAGTGTTCAGCCACATGTGAAACGTCAACCACGACGTGGAATAAATGATGCCCAAGTAGGTGTTTTAGCTGCTGTCGCGGCTAATCGGCACATCAGTAGCAGACAAATTGCGCGAGAATCGGGAATCTCAAAAACGTCGGTGTTGAGAATGCTACATCAACATCGACTGCACCCGTACCATATTTCTATGCACCAGGAATTCAATGGCGACGACTTTGAAAATCGTGTACAGCTCTGCCACTGGGCACAAGAGAAATTACGGGACAATGACAGATTTTTTTGCACGCGTTCTATTTACCGACGAAGCGTCATCCACCAACAGCGGTAACGTAAACCGGCATAATATGCACTATTGGGCAATGGAAAATCCACGATGGCTGCGACAAGTGGAACATCAATGTATGGTGCGGCATTACGGGATGAAGGATAATTGGCCCCCATTTTATCGATGGCAATCTAAGTGGTGCAATGTATGCTGATTTCCTACGTAACGTTCTACCTATGTTACTACAAGATGTTTCACTGCATGACAGAATGGCGATGTACTTCCAACGTGATGGATGTCCGGCACATAGCTCGCGTGCACTTGAAGCGGTATTGAATACCATATTTCATGACAGGTGGATTGGTCGTCGCAGCACCATACCATGGCTCGAAAGTTCACCGGATCTGACGTCGTCGGACTTCTTTCTGTGGGGAAAGTTGAAGGATATTTGCTATCGTGATCCACCGACAACGGCTGACAACATGCGTCAGCGCATTGTCAATGGATGTGCGAACATTACGGAAGGCGAACTACTCGCTATTGAGAGGAATGTCGTTACACGTATTGCTAAATGCACTGAGGTTGACGGACATCATTTTGAGCATTTATTGCATTAATGTAGTATTTACAGGTAATCACGCTGTAACAGCATGCATTCTCAGAAATAATAAACTCACAAAAGTACATGTATCACATTGGAATAACCGAAATAAAATGTTCAAACGTACCTACGTTCTGTATTTTAATTTAAAAAAACCCACCTGTTACCAACTGTTCGTCTAAAATTGTGAGCCATATGTTTGTGACTATTACAGCGCTATCTATCACAAAGCGAAAAACGTGGTCCAACTAAAACATTCATACTTCCTTACGTGCCACACGAATATGTAATAAAAATGGGGATCCCATTTAAAAAAACGCAGTTGATGTCCGTTTGACCTATAGCAGCGCCATCTAGCCGGCCAACAATAGCGCCATCTGGTTTCCCCCTTCAAGCTAGACGAGTTTCGTTCTTTGTAGTTTTTTCGTTTGATGCTTATTTTCAAATGGCTCTAAACAGTATGGGACTTAACTGCTGAGGTCATCAGTCCCCTAGAACTTACAACTACTTAAACCTAATTAACCTAAGGACATCACACATATCCATGCCCGAGGCAGGATTCGAATCTGCGACCGTAGCAGTCGCGCGGTTCCAGACTGTAGTGCCTAGAACCGCTCGGCCACCGCGGCCGGCGATGCTTATTTCTTCACGTAAGGTTTATTAGTACAATCCAAGCACAGGGTGACACTTTTTGAAGTGTATGAAAATAAACGTGAATTAAATACAAACTACGGTGAGTACACACTTTATTCAACATGTAAACGTCGCTACAGATATTCGGATTTCGGTTATGACATGTTCGATATGTTTGCCATCATTGGCGATGATGTGGCACAGACGAATAGCGAAATTCTGCATCACCCGCCGACGTCTCGGAACATCGATGTTATCGATGACCTCCTGAGTGGCTGTTTTCAGCTCAGCCATGGTTCTGATGTTATTTCTGTACCCCTTGGCCTTAATATAACCCCACAAAAAAGAGTAGCATGAGTTCAGATCAGGAGAATATGGCGGCCAATCGAGGCCCATGCCAGTGGCGTCTGGGTACCCCGGAGCCAGAATGCGGTCCCCAAAGTGCTCCTCCAGGACATCAAACGCTCTTCCACTTCGATGGGGTCGAGCTCCGTCTTGCATGAACCACATCTTGCCGAAATTAGGGCTACTTTGCGTAATGAGGATGAAATCATATTCCGAAAACCTCAGGTACTGTTCGGTAATCACCGTGCCATAAAGAAATATCGCACCGATTATTCCGTGAATGGACATTGCACATAAACAGTCACTTGTTGAGGACGAAGAGACTTCTCGATCGCGAAATGCGGATTCTCAGTCCCCCAAACGTGCCAGTTTTGGCTATCGACGAACCCATCCAAATGGAAGTGGGCTAAACCAGACCATTGGCGTACTATTTCCCACCATGCCCCGCGACCAACCGTGCGGTCTAAACGTCCTAACGCAAGCCGTACTCAAGTTATGACGATTTTGTTTCGTATACTACAATAATTGTCACCCTGTATATTGATAAATAATTGCTGATGGGACTGTGGCAGTGTTGAATTAATGCACACAGCAACAGAAACAATATACTGGGAGAATAAGTGGTAACCTAATGCAGAGTTGGCTGTAAGGTTTGTCGCCAGAGCCTCCCGATTATAGAGACGGTCCGGCGTGCGGCAGCTTTGGCCTGGGGCCGTCAGCCTATTGGGCAGGGCTCCGCTCAGACTCAGAAGCCGTCCCGAAAGGACTTTATCGCCGAGTGACGTGGCGGGCGGCGCTGAATAGCCGGGCAGGCTCACTTATCCGGCGCAGCAGCGAGGGCAGGGCGTGGCCCATCCGCCCCCGCGCGTTCCGCGCCCTTCACTTTGCCGCGCGGCCCTGCCCTGGACACGCCACCAAAGCGATCCGGGCGGGGAAACGCTTCCGCAAAGAGAAAATGCACTGCCGACCAGAGACTCCATTCAGCCAACAGGTTCCAGTTTCGTAAGAGATCACACGCGTCTCGGTCGCCCCACGTGACCAAAAGTCACGCAAATGTTGTGTTGTTAATGGGAAAGTCTGGGGTTCATACTCCAACCATATTGCTCCTGCTTGAAATATTTGTTTTATTGGTTATTTGTTGATAAACCGACGAACCTCCATTGCTTAAGGTCACCAGAGAAAATACACTATTTGCCATTAAAATTACTACACCAAGAAGAAATGCAGATGATAAACGGGTATTCACTGGACAAATATACTATACTGGACCTGACATGTGATTACATTTTCACGCAGTTTGGGGGCATAGACCCTAAGAAATCAGTACCCAGAACAACCACCTGTGGCCGTAATAACGGCCTCGATACGCCTGGGCATTCAGTCAAACACAGCTGGGATGGCGTGTACAGGTACAACTGCCCGTGCAGCTTCAACACGATACCACAGTTCATCAGGAGTAGTGACTGGCGTATTGTGACGAGCCAGTTGCTCGACCACCATTGACCAGACATTTTCAGTTGGTGAGAGATCTGGAGAATGTGCTGGCCAGGGCAGCTGTCGAACATTTTCTGTATCCAGAAAGGCCCGTGCAGAACCTGCAACATGCAGTCGTGCATTATCCTGCTGAAATGTAGGGTTTCGCAGAGATCGAATGAAGGGTAGAGCCCCGGGTCGTAACACATCTGAAATGTGACGTCCACTGTTCAAAGTGCCGTTAATGCTAACAAGAGGTGACCGAGACGTGTAACCAATGGCACCCCATACCATCACGCCAAGTGATACGCCTGTATGGCGATGACGAATACACGCTTCCAATGTGCGTTCACCGCGACGTCGCCAAACATGGATGTGACCATCATGATGCTGTAAACAGAACCTGGATTCATCCGAGAAAATGACGTTTTGCCAATCGTGCACCCAGGTTCGGCGTTGAGTACACCATCGCAGGCGCTCCTGTCTGTGATGCAGCGTCAAGGGTAACCGCAGCCATGGTCTCCGAGCTGATAGTCCATGCTGCTGCAAACGTCATCGAACTGTTCGTGCAGACGGGTTTCGTCTTGCAAACGTCCCCATCTGTTGACTCAGGGATCGAGACGTGGCTGCACGATCCGTTACAGCCATGCGGATAAGATGCCTGTCATCTCGACTGCTAGTGATGCGAGGCCATTGGGATCCAGCACGGCGTTCCGCGTTACCCTCCTGAACCCACTGATTCCATATTCTGCTAACAGTCATTGGATCTCAACCAACGCGAGCAGCTATGTCGCGATACGATAAACCGCAATCGCGACAGGCTACAATCCGATCTTTATCAAAGTCGGAAACGTGATGGTAAGCATTTCTCCTCCTTACACGAGGCATCACAACAACGTTTCACCAGGCAACGCCGGTCAAATGCTGTTTGTGTATGAGAAATCGGTTGGAGACGTCAGCACGTTGTAGGTGTCGCCACCGGCGCCAAGCTTGTGTGAATGCTGTGAAAAGCTAATCATTTGCATATCACAGCATCTCCTTCCTGTCGGTAAATTTCGCGTCTGTGGCACGTCATCTTTGTGGTGTAGCGATCTTAATGGCCAGTAGTGTACGAGGGACGTGCAATAAGTAATGCAACATTTTTTTTTTCTGGAAGCATGTTGGCCTTCTTCAGGATGTCCATACAGTTAGACGGCCTGTATGCCCGCATGGTATCACTATACTGCTCGACGTCGTAGCCAACGTCTTGCTGCATCAATCAACTTTCCATCATCCATTTACTGCTTCCCGCGAAGTGTAGTCTTCATTGAGCCAAAGAGATGGAAGGCGGAAGGTGCGAGAACCGGGCTGTAGGGTGGATGACGAACAAGAGTCCAATGAACTTTTGTGAACTAATCGCGGGTGCTTAAAGTTGTGTGCGGCCTTGCGATGTCATGCAGAGAGAGATGTTCAAATCCAATGGCTCTGAGCACTATGGGACTTAACATCTGAGTTCATCAGTCCCTTAGACTTAGAACTACTTAAAACTAACTAACCTAAGTACAGCACACACATCCATGCCCGAGGCGGGATTCGAACCGGCGACTGTAGCAGCAGCTCGGTTCCGGACTGAAGCGCCTAGAACCGGTCGGCTACAACGGCCGGCAAGGAGAAGTTCGTTTGCATTTTTGTGGCGAGGAACTCATAAACCGATTTCTGGGATTTCCTGATGATAAGCAATACATTTCAGAGCTGATCGTTGTACCGTGAGGTAGGACATCAAACAGAATAACTCCTTCAGAGTCCCAGAAGACCACCCCCTTAGCTTTACCGGATGAGTAAACGTGGAGTGGTGCCACTTCATGGACTGCCGTTTTGTTTCCGGTTCGAGGTGGTGAACTCAAGATTCATCACCTGTGACGATGTTCGACAGAAAATTGTTCCTCACAGATGGTCCTTCTTATTGTCTTGCGTTAGGCGGCGAGGGACCTATAGGGTAATACACCTTTGAGTGCTCGAACTGGAGGACGAGTGTGTCACCACTACTAACAGAGACTCCAATCGAGCAGCGAGTTGTTTGATTACGATCCATCGATCACCTCAAATGACAGTGCCTGCATTTCCAGCAATTCCGGAGTCAGCTGTGTTCGAGCCGTCGACCCGCAGGAGATCGGACAAGCTTGTACGACCTTGCTGCGATGACGACAGACGCGTCGCCCAAAAACCCACCGTGCTTTTATTCACTATCATATCTCCGCAGAAATTCCACAAGCGCCTATGAATACATGCGATGCTTTGGTTTTCCGCCAAAAGAATGACATCCCTCTTCTTGGAAAGTACTTCCGTTGCAGAAACCATTTTGAATGCTACGTAAAGAACTGCCTCCGATCGGAACTTGATGGAACTATGCGATCTGGAGTCCCACAACTAATACCGCATTTCTTAAATCTAAAGAGGTCCATTAGTTATTGAACGCCATTCGTATTAAACACTCTTAATAAAGCACACTAGATGGTCGAATAGCGAACGAATACGTAGTATGTGGGCTGGACAGCTTTGGTGATCAAGTGGAAATTTGACAAGGTTCAATACGGCAAAGAGTTTGCGCCGGGCCATTATTCCCTCAAATGTAAACTGTTCTGTTGACTTCTTCTTCGCATTTGACGTATTCATATATTTGAGAGAAGACCGATTGAGGTATGTGCATCTAGCAGGTGAATGACAAATGGTTCAAATGGCTCTGAGCACTATGGGACTTAACATCTATGGTCATCAGTCCCATAGAACTTAGAAGTACTTAAACCTAACTAACCTAAGGACATCACACAACACCCAGCCATCACGAGGCAGAGAAAATCCCTGATCCCGCGGGGAATCGAACCAGGGAACCCGGGCGTGGGAAGCCAGAACGCTACCGCACGACCACGAGCTGCGGGCGGTGAATGACATGTTTGCCAGTTCTCTAGATATGAGAAAGACCTTATTTGACTTTGTAAATTATAGGGGTGATTCGGAATCTGCTAAATCACCGACATCTGTATTCGAGAGTGGAAATATCGGTTTCCACGTAAATGTCTTCTCAGAAGTAATAAAATTATAAGGATTTTTCTCATTAAACTGGCCTTTGTCTATTTTTGTGGAAAGAGGACATTAATTATGGTGGAAAATGTTTTTAATAGTTGCTTTATTACAGGGATCGAGATGACGTTAAATAAGTAATCGAGCGCAGAACGATGGACGAGTCCTCAGCCGGATTATCCTATGTGACGTCAGAGAACGTCTCAGAACTACAGGCGTTGAGCTTGTCGTAGCTATTAGGGCCAGATGCGCGAGTATACTTTTAGACAAGCAATTGCAATTGGGTTGGGGGGGGGGGGCGTACTGTTATTGTATTGGCGTATCGATTCAGATGGCGGTAGGCCGGGACGGTCCGTGGGGCTTTCACTTGCAGGCCAGCATGGGGACACATGGGACCACGAGACAGTCGGCGTAGTAGCTGGATGACCTAGTTTGTGATTGTACAGGGGTGAGAACGCAATCTTTTAGTACGAGGATTTGCCCGTATTGTGATGCATTTTTTTTCCATCAACTGTGATAGTGTGTATTTGTTTGGGTTAGGTATTTTTAGTAGACGTGTGTAGTGAACTGCCGGCCGCTGTGGCCGCGTGGTTCTAGGTTCTTCAGTCCGGAACCGCGCTGCTGCTACGGTCTCAGGTTCGAATCCTGCCTAGGGCATGGGTGTGTGTGATGTCCTTAGGTTAGTTAGGTTTAAGTAGTTCTAAGTCTAGAGGACTGATGACCTTAGATGTTAAGTCCCATAGTGCTTAGAGCTATTTGAACCATTTGTGTAGTGAACTCTGGCCTCAAACAGGGATAGATGCTATATGCTTGCAGGTAAAACAATTTTTTCAAAAGTCGTCTCTGCCCAATACCAGGACCTAGGCAGTTGAACGTTTTTCCCCCTAGCTTCTAATTGGAGGATAGAGTTTGAGTGTTTCTGTCTCTGGTTTCGAGTGATATAATTTTTTCCGCAACAGGATAAGACTAGTTGTCAGTTTTTGCGATTTTAAGCCGTTATTGTGCAGCGTTATGCATATAGTTGTGTAATTACGACCGATCTTTGTAAATAATCAAGTAATTAGGATGGATAATTGAGTCAGTGTTCTGATCAAAATAAATAAAGTACACTAACCTAACCTTCATCTCCATCACGTATACAGTTTCCATGTGTTGGTGTGCACTTAGGCTTTCCATCCAGTGGAATCAGGGTTAGGTTCGCTGATACGTTGCGTTTTTTTACGTGCACTGAATGTTTGTGCACTGAATTACTTATGGGTGTTTGCATGCATTATTTCGGTGATCTAGGAGTAGTTTGAACGTATGTATGGTGTGTAGTGGATTATTTGGGTAATTTAGGAGTTGTTTGCGTCTCTGCACATCAGCGTAATGCGTTATTTAGGAGTAGTTTCCAGGTCTGTAAACTGCATATTGTCACTCAGAGCACATAAGCGTGAGTGTTTTTCATTAGCGTAATAAGTAAATTAGGTAAAATCCGTAGCTAAATAAATTGTGGATCAAATAAATAAAGTAATCTTGTTCCTCTCTCCATCAGCCCAGAAGAGGCTGATTCCTTTTTGACATCATTTTTCCCACTTCAGACCGCAGACAGTGTGCATGTTTTGTTCAAAATGGATCAAATGGCTGAGCACAATGGTACTTAACTGCTGAGGTCATCAGTCCCCAACAACTTAGAACTACTTAAACCTAACTAACCTAAGGACGTCACACACATCCATGCCCGAGGCAGGATGTGATAAGTTGATAGAGGAGCAGGAGCGTAAGATCTGTGCCCTTCAGGTGCAGTTGAAACACGCACAGAAGGAGCTAGATAGGATGAGGAGGGAGAAGGGGTTGGGGAATGGGAGCTGGCTGTTGGCTAGAGATCTGCTAGGAAAAGGATATTTTCAGATAGTTTTACTATGGGTGTTTGCAATAGATATGACCAATTGTCAGAGTCTAGTGGAGAGGAATCTCTAGTAGCTGTAGCTGTAGGAAGTATGCAGCAGACCTCAGCAGTTACGGTGGCTAGGACAGTTGCGAAGTCTAAGAGAAAGTAGAAGATTCTGCTGTTAGGTAGTTCTCATGATAGAGGTGTAGGCCAGCAGTTGCAGGAAGTGTTGGGGAGTGAGTACCAGGTCACCAGCATTGTCAAGCCTAATGCAGGATTGGCTCAGGTGACTGTTCACATAAGGGGGTTATGTAGGGATTTTACTAAAGAGGATCAGGAAGTGATTGTGGGTGGGGCTGGTAATAGTATTGATAGGGATGGGGAGTATGACATAGATGGTGACCTGGAAAAGATAGCCACTCAGATTGGCAACACGAATGTGCATTTCGTGCATCTGTTTCAGCGTCACGATCGGCCTCATCTTGATACAGCCGTCAAGCGTAATAACATGAGACTTGGGGGAGCACTTACGACAGAAGGCATGAGTCACATTTCAGTGGTGTCGGTGGAGTCTATCAGCATGACGGGTTTCACTAGATATGGCCTGCACCTCAACAGGTATGGAAAGGGGTGGTTGGCAACGCTTATAGGTGACAGTATAGGTTGGGGTGGTGGGATCACTCATGGGAAAATTCCTGCACTAGTGGGTGTTAGAGCTGCACCTTTTTTAGATTGAAGTCAGCTATTAGGTATTCCTGCTGAAGGGAAGTCTCTCTAATGTGTTAGAGCTGCACCTTTTTTAGATTGAAGTCAGCTATTAGGTATTCCTGCTTAAGGGAAGTCTCTCTAACAAAGAAACCACTTTCGACAAATCTTAGGTATCGGAGTAATGAGGGAATTAGTATATTTCATCAAAATATACAAGGTATTAGAGATAAAGTTAGTGAACTGCTTACAGATGTTGACTCTGAAATTATTGGTATATCTGAACACTTCTTAAATAAGGAGATAATTCAGAGGCTTCCTTTACCAGGAGACAGGCAGGTTGTCAGCTTCTAGGAGATCTTTGTGGTGTGGTGGAGTAGCCATGTATGTGAAAAACGGTATCCCATTTGAGTCAACTGATGTTTCGAAGTACTGCACTGAAAAGGTGTTTGAATGTTGTGCAGGCATGGTTAAATTTAGTGGAGTTAAACTTCTAACTGTTGTTATTTATAGATCCCCAGACTCCGATTTCACAACATTTTTGCTAAAGCTAGAGGAGGTTCTTGGTTCACTTTATAGGAAATACAAAACGTTAGTTATGTATGGTGACTTCAATATTAATTGTATAAGTGATTGTGCAAGGAAAAGGATGCTGGTAGACCTCCTTAATTCATATAATCTTATGCAAACAGTATTCTTTCCAACGAGAGTGCAACGGAACAGTAGAACAACCATAGACAACATTTTTGTTCATTCCTCATTACTAGAAGAGTATTCTGTTAGCAAAAAAGTGAATGGCCTTTCAGATCATGATGCACAAATTTTAACTCCAAAAGATTTTTGTGCTGCAACTCATGTTAATTATAGTTATCAACTTCTTAGGAAAGCTGATCCAGTTGCTGTAGAGACCCTTTTAATCCTTATCAAGGAACAAGAGTGGCAAAATGTTTATAGTGCTGATACAGTAGACGATAAATACACTCCTGGAAATTGAAATAAGAACACCGTGAATTCATTGTCCCAGGAAGGGGAAACTTTATTGACACATTCCTGGGGTCAGATACATCACATGATCACACTGACAGAACCACAGGCACATAGACACAGGCAACAGAGCATGCACAATGTCGGCACTAGTACAGTGTATATCCACCTTTCGCAGCAATGCAGGCTGCTATTCTCCCATGGAGACGATCGTAGAGATGCTGGATGTAGTCCTGTGGAACGGCTTGCCATGCCATTTCCACCTGGCGCCTCAGTTGGACCAGCGTTCGTGCTGGACGTGCAGACCGCGTGAGACGACGCTTCATCCAGTCCCAAACATGCTCAATGGGGGACAGATCCGGAGATCTTGCTGGCCAGGGTAGTTGACTTACACCTTCTAGAGCACGTTGGGTGGCACGGGATACATGCGGACGTGCATTGTCCTGTTGGAACAGCAAGTTCCCTTGCCGGTCTAGGAATGGTAGGACGATGGGTTCGATGACGGTTTGGATGTACCGTGCACTATTCAGTGTCCCCTCGACGATCACCAGTGGTGTACGGCCAGTGTAGGAGATCGCTCCCCACACCATGATGCCGGGTGTTGGCCCTGTGTGCCTCGGTCGTATGCAGTCCTGATTGTGGCGCTCACCTGCACGGCGCCAAACACGCATACGACCATCATTGGCACCAAGGCAGAAGCGACTCTCATCGCTGAAGACGTCACGCCTCCATTCGTCCCTCCATTCACGCCTGTCGCGACACCACTGGAGGCGGGCTGCACGATGTTGGGGCGTGAGCGGAAGACGGCCTAACGGTGTGCGGGACCGTAGCCCAGCTTCATGGAGATGGTTGCGAATGGTCCTCGCCGATACTCTCATCGCTGAAGACGACACGTCTCCATTCGTCCCTCCATTCACGCCTGTCGCGACACCACTGGAGGCGGGCTGCACGATGTTGGGGCGTGAGCGGAAGACGGCCTAATGGTGTGCGGGACCGTAGCCCAGCTTCATGGAGATGGTTGCGAATGGTCCTCGCCGATACCCCAGGAGCAACAGTGTCCCTAATTTGCTGGGAAGTGGCGGTGCGGTCCCCTATGGCACTGCGTAGGATCCTACGGTCTTGGCGTGCATCCGTGCGTCGCTGCGGTCCGGTCCATGGTTGACGGGCACGTGCACCTTCCGCCGACCACTGGCGACAGCATCGATGTAGTGTGGAGACCTCACGCCCCACGTGTTGAGCAATTCGGCGGTACGTCCACCCGGCCTCCCGCATGCCCACTATACGCCCTCGCTCAAAGTCCGTCAACTGCACATACGGTTCACGTCCACGCTGTCGCGGCATGCTACCAGTGTTAAAGACTGCGATAGAGCTCCGTATGCCACGGCAAACTGGCTGACACTGACGGCGGCAGTGCACAAATGCTGCGCAGCTAGCGCCATTCGACGGCCAACACCGCGGTTCCTGGTGTGTCCGCTGTGCCGTGCGTGTGATCATTGCTTGTACAGCCCTCTCGCAGTGTCCAGAGCAAGTATGGTGGGTCTGACACACCGGTGTCAATGTGTTCTTTTTTCCATTTCCAAGAGTGTATAATGCTTTCCTCAAGACTTTTCTCGTTGTCTTTGAAAGTTGCTTTCCGTTAGAACGTTCAAAACAGGGTACTAGCACAAACAGGCAGCCTGGGTGGCTGACTAGAGGGATAAGAATATCCTGTAGAGAAAGGTGGCAATTATATGAAAACGTTAGAAACAGTCAAAATCTAAATGCAACAGCCCATTACAAACAGTATTGTAAGGTGATTAAAAAAGCTATTAGGAAGGCAAAAAGTATGTGGTATGCAGATAGAATAGCTAAGTCTCAGGATAAAATTAAAACCATATGGTCAGTCGTAAAGGAAGTGGCTGGTCTGCAGAGACAGGTCGAGGATATAGAATCAGTGCGTAGTGGGAATGTCCGTGTTACTGATAAGTCGCGTATATGTACAGTATTTAATAATCACTTTCTGAATATAGCACGTGAACTAAATAGAAACCTAGTCCCAACAGGGAATCATATAGCGCTCGTAGAAAAAAGTGTTCCGAGACTGTTACCTGAAATGCTATTCTGTGATACTGACAAGAGGGAGATTCAGTTAATAATTAAATCACTAAAGACCAAGAACTCTCATGGATATGACGGGGTATCTAGCAGAGTACTGAAGTATTGTTCTATGTGTGTTAGCCCAGTACTTAGTCATATCTGTAACTTTTCCTTTAGGAGTGGTCGGTTTCCTGACCGATTAAAGTACTCAGTAGTGAAGCCACTTTATAACAAGGGAGACAGGGATACTGTTGACAATTATAGACCTGCCATCGGTGTTTGCTAAAGTTATCGAGAGGGTTGTATATACAAGGTTACTGGAGCATTTAAATTCACATAATTTGCTGTCAAATGTACAGTTTGGTTTTAGAATTGGTTTAACCACTGAAAATGCTATATTCTCTTTTCTCTGTGAGGTTTGGACGGATTAAAAAAAGGTTGCGAACGCTAGGTGTTTTCTTTGATTTAACGAAGGCTTTTGACTGTGTTGGCCACAAAATATTACTGCAGAAGTAGGACCATTATGGAGTAAGGGGAGTAGCTTACGATTGGTTCACCTCTTACTTTAAGAACAGAAAGCGGAAGGTAATTCTCGGCAATATTGAGAGTGGTAGTGATGTTCAGTGCCAATGGGGCACTGTTAAGTGGGGCATTCCCCAAGGGTCGGTGCTGGGGCCACTGCTGTTTCTTATTTATATAAATGATATGCCTTCTAGTATTACAGGTGATTCAAAAATATTTCTGTTTGCTGATGACACCAGCTTGGTAGTGAAGGATCTTGTGTGTAATATTGAAACATTATCAAATAATGTAGTTCATGAAATAAGTTCGTGGCTTGTGGAAAATAATTTGATTCGAAATCACAGTAAGACTCAGTTTTTACAGTTTCTAACTCACAATTCAATAAGATCTAATATTTTGATGAGACAGGATGGGCATATTATAAGAGAGACGGAACAGTTCAAGTTCCTAGACGTTCGGATAGATAGTAAGCTGTTGTGGAAATCCCATGTTCAGGATCTTGTTCAGAAACTAAATGCTGCTTTATTTACCATTAGAACAGTATCTGAAATAAGTGACAGTTCAAAACTAAAAGTAGTCTACTTCGCATATTTTCATACACTTATGTCACATGGTATTATTTTTTGGGGTAATTCTTCTGATTCAAAAAGGGTATATTTGGCTCAATAACAGGCTGTTAGAGCTATATGTGGTGTAAGCTCGAGAACCTCTTGTCGACCCTTATTCAATACTCTGGGAATTCTGACATTGCTCTCACAGTATATATTTTCTTTAATGTCGTATGTTGTTAGCAATATTAGCTTATTCCCAAGAGTTAGCAGCTTTCATTCAGTTAATACTAGGCAGAAATCAAATCTGCATGTGGAATGCACTTCCTTGACTCTTGTGCAGAAAGGAGTGCACTATTCTGCTGCATCCATTTTCAATAAGCTACCACAAGAACTCAAAAATCTTAGCAGTAGCCCAAACGCTTTTAAGTCTAAACTGAAGAGTTTCCTCATGGCTCACTCCTTCCATTATGTCGAGGAGCTCCTGGAAGAGCTGAAAAATTAAGCAAATTCCAGTGTTACATTGTTGATTTTCTTTATTTAAACTTACGAATTGTCGCCTGAATACGTTTGTTGTATTACATTTTATCTGTTTCTGCTATCGAGTTATAATTTCATGTATTGACTCGTTCCATGACCATGGACACTTCTCCTTAATTTGGTCCCACGGAACAGTAAATAAATAAATAAGGATTCGAACCTGTGACCGTAGCGGTCGCGTGGTTCCAGACTGTAGCGCCTAGTACCGCTCGGCCACCCCGGCCGGCGCGTGTTTTGTATCAGCATGATAAATAAACTAGGTTAGATCTGAACTTAAATAAACTGTTTAAGAAATGAATAAATAAAGTACACTCATTCCTCTCTCCAGCATCCCAGAACAGGCTGACTCCATTTCCGACCAGTATTCCCCCTCCAGACCGCTGGGGGAGACTTGCAGCTGAGAAAAACACGTGACGTCATCATGCTGCTATGGACTGAACTGCACGGTAACGTGACCTATTGAGGTGCCCTCTAGTGGTGAACTAGATCAGTTCTTCGGTCTGGTGGACCTCTTGTGTGGTGGGCACTTATACGTAGGTTTTAGAAATTACAGACAATTCAAGCAGAGACAAATGTTTCAATGCATTGTGTAATGCGTCTTTAATGCACAGCATTTATTTGCAGTACCGTATTCTTCCTGATCAGATGTTCAAGCATTAATGCTCGCTTCCATTCCTCAGCTGAATGGGAGCATGTAATACAGCTACTAAAACGCACCCTGTCTGGTACCAACATCTCGCTAATTGAACACTGAGATATGATATCTAAGCCTCTTGTGGTAGTGGTAAAATCGAACTAAGCTGCTGTTGATGTAGGTAGACAATAAATTTAAAGAAATTTATAAAAATTTAAACGAATTTAAAGAAATTGCTATCGAACTGAATGACATCATGAGCAGGCTCTAGAGGGGCCAACACGGTACTAACTCCCCTCAGCTGCAGGAGTAAGTTCTTAGAGCAAAATTGGTGCACATTTTCCAAGAGGATGGCGAACACACTTGAAGGTGGTATTGGTTCTAATTGTTCAAATAAAGTCTTATGTCCAGTTCTTAGGAAGAGGTGACTTAGATTAGGTTAGTGGAGGTAACACAAGTGCCCTTTCTTCCTTCCATTTTCTTATGTTTGTAGAGATAGCCCAACTGAGCATTCATGACGCCAATCGCGTCATCAGCTGATGTCACGTGATGTCACGTACTTGCGTCAGAGCCGCCATCTTGGATAACGGTACTTGGGGTAATGCCCTCCCAGGGGTGACGACGATGAAACACTTGCGATCGGATTTGCATCCGGAGACATTGCAGGCCAATCCATTGTCTTGTGCCCACGCTGTGCAGAGACGGTTGATATGTTTCGGATCATTGTCCTCTTGAAGCACGCAGTTGGCCTCGATCGAACAAAATAGCTTCTTAACGGACCTCAGAGGGCATTTTTGATCCATATTGTCGTGAGTTTTTGTCATAGCACACGTTAGTCCTCTCTCCGGTAAATCATGCATGTTACCAACATCTAAATATCGTTTGACCCACTTCACAACCAGTTTCTAAGAATTTTAGCAGCTCCATATGAAAGCATCGGTCCCTGCCTCGTGACGCTTCGGATATTTTGTACTCGTTTTAAACTGCATCCGATAAAACAAAACATTCAACTCTCACACTGTTTATCTACACGCTGTGAAAAAACTCACTGAGTACAGAATCGAGACCACTACGCTGCGGGCCGGCCGCAGTGGCCGTGCGGTTCTAGGCGCTACATTCTGGAACCGAGCGACCGCTACGGTCGCAGGTTCGAATCCTGCCTCGGGCATGGATGTGTGTGATGTCCTTCGGTTAGTTAGTTTTAATTAGTTCTAAGTTCTAGGGGACTGATGACTTCAGATGTTAAGTCCCATAGTGCTGAGAGCCATTTGAACCCTTAGGTTATTTGGAACAAAAAATTTAAATACAGTAATGTGATCAGATCCATAATTAAGCAGCTACAACAGAGTTCTGGAACATGCCAAGTTGCATGGAGCGCTACACTTGTGTTCAAAGGTCACACGATTAGTCTGAGGTAGACAAGTGCAGCGAGTGGTACGTATGCATGACAATCTGGTTGTTGATATTGCAGTCACTCTTTACTGTTATTGTCTCCTGTGTACAGTTCACTTTGCGATGCCGTGCAAGTTTTCATCGCAGGAGTGTGGCGAGATGGCGTACATATCGGGCTGCGAAAGCTGCTGTTGCCGAATATCACCGTCGGTATCCTGTTCGTAGGATTCCGAGTGCCCCACTACTGCTGTCCCTTCTTCTTGTCTGTGCTTCTCATATGTTCGTTTCCTCTCCGATTCTGTGCATAACCTCTTCATTAGTTACGATATCGATCCACCTAATTGACAGGGGGCCCAGGTTGGATTCCCGGATGGGTTGGAGATTTTCTCCGCTAAGGGGATGTGTGGTTTTGTCGTCTTCATCATCATCATTTCATCCTCATCGACAGGCAAGTCGCCGAAGTGGCGTCACCTCAAAAGACTTGCGCCACGCTGTCATGTCTACCCACCGGAAAGCCCACGCCAAACGACATTTCAATTCAGTCCACCTAATTTTCAACATTCGTCTGTAGCACCACGTCTCAAATGCCGTTATTCTCTCCTTTTATGGTTCTCCCGCAGTCCATGTTTCACTAACAAACAATACTGCCGTCCATTGTACATTCTCATTAAATTCTTTCTCGAATTAAGCCCATGTTTGAAATTAGCAGACTTTTCTTGCCGAAGAATGCCGTTTTTGCCAGTGTTAGTTTGCTTTTAGTGTCCTCCTTCCTCTGATCCTGATGAGGTATTTCGCTGCCTAGGTAGCACAATTCCTCAACTTCTCTTACTTCGTGACCATCGATCACTGTTCTCGTTTCTTCTGTTTTCGTCTTTCTTCCATTTACTCTCAATCCATATTCTGTACTCATTAGACTGCTCGTTCCATTCAGCAGATCCTGTAACTCTTCTTCATTTTTGCTGGGAATAACAATGTCACAGAATCTTATCATTGACATTCTTTCACCTCGATTTTTAATCTCACTCTTCAACATTTCTTTCATTTCAGTCGTTGTTTTATAGATTGAACAGCAGGGCCGAAAGACTACTACAGGTACATTACAGACATGTTTATGTACGGCTGGTACGGAAGGAATGGGATATACTGTCAATTGGCGCCAGTCTCTACGTTTGCTGTCAAACTAGTCCCTTTCTGCAGTCCAGTGAGGGCTGTACAAGCAAGGGTCAGTGTGGCGATTCTGTCCTGACAATGTTACGTAAACCGGAAGAGGAGGTGCGCCAAGGAAACAGTATATCTACATCTAAATCTACATTTACATAGATACTCCGCAACCCACCATACCGTGCGTGGTGGAGGGAACCCTCTACCACTTCTTGTCATTTTCTTTCCGGTTCCACTTGCAAATAGAGCGAGGGAAAAGCGTCAGTATGAGCACTAATTTCTAGTGTCTTATCTCCGTGGTCCTTCGCTCAATGTATGTTGGCGGCGGTAGGATCGTTCTGCAGACACCTTCAAATGCCGGTCCTCTAAATTTTCTCAATAGTGCTTCTCGAAAAGTACGTCGCCTTCTCTCCAGAGACTCCCATTTGAATTCCCGAAGCATCTCCGAAACACATACGTGTTGATCGAACCTACCGGTAACAGATCTAACAGGCCGCCTCAGAAGTGCTTCGATGCCTTCCTTTTATCCAACCTGGTAGTGATCTCAAACACTCAAGCGGGCCGGCCAGTGTGGCCAAGCGGTTAAAGGCGCTTCAGTCTGGAACCGCGCGACCGCTACGGTCGCAGGCTCGAATCCTGCCTCGGGCATGGATGTGTGTGATGTCCTTAGGTTAGTTAGGTTTAAGTAGTTCTAAGTTCTAGGGGACTAATGACCTCAGATGTTAAGTCCCCATAGTGTTCAGAGCCATTTGAACCATTTGAGCCACTCGAGCAGTGCTCAAGAGTAGGCTACAGTAGCTTCGTATGTGCAATTTCCTTTATAGGTGAACCACTATTTCCTAAAATTTTCCCAATAAGGCGAAGACGACCCGCCTTTCCTACCACAGCTCCCACATGCTCATTCCATCTCATATCGCTCTGCAACGTTACGCCCAGAAATGTAAACGTCTTGACTGTGTCAAGCAGGGCACTACTAATACTATATGCGAACACAACCGGTTTGATCTTCTAACTCATTTGCATTAACTAACATTTTTCCACATTTACGGCTAGCTGCCATTCACTCCGCCGGCCGGGGTGGCCGAGCGGTTCTAGGCGCTACAGTCTGGAACCGCTCGACCGCTACGGTCGCAGGTTCGAATCCTGCTTCGGGCATGGGTGAGTGTGATGTCCTTAGGTTAGTTAGGTTTAAGTAGTTCTATGTTCTAGGGGACTGATGACCTCAGAAGTTAAGTCCCATAGTGCTCAGAGCCATTTGAACCATTTTTTTTGCCATTCACACCAACTGGAAAATTTGTCTAAGTCGTCTTGTATCTCCGCACAGTCACACAACCTTGACACCTGACCGTACATCACGGCATCATCCGTAAACAACCACAGATTGCTGCTCACCCTGTCCGCCAAATCATTAATGTATGTAGAGAACAGCAGCGGTCCAGTCACGCTTCCCTGGGGCACTCCTCACGATACCCTTGTCTCTGATGAACACTCGCGGTCGTGGAGAACATACTATGTTCTATTGTTTAAGAAGTCTTCGAGGCACTAACGTATCTGTGAACGTATTCCGTATTCTCGTACCTTCGTTTGCTTCCGACTGCCATGTGACAACAGAAGGTGCTTTAAAACTTCCTGGCAAATTATAACTAGATGCCTAACCGGCATTCGAACGCCGGATCTTCGCGCGTCGCTTGAAAGTTCTGTTTTGACTGAACTATCCAAGTATAATTCACGAGCCAACCTTATACCTTTATTGAGCGTGGGACCTGAGTCGCTCTTGGGTAGTTCAGTCGGTACAGCGTTTCCCGTGAAACGTAAAGGTCCCGGTTTCAAAAATCCCCGTCTGACACACAGTGTTAAGCTCCCAAGAAGTTTCATATCAGGGCGCACTATTCTGCAAATCTAAAAATTCATTCTCGAACAAAATGTTCTTTAGTTGTGTAGCGAGTATTGAATCTAGTGTTTTACGCACGCTCCGCTGTGCGAAACTGCGGATTCGTAGAATCACAGATCATCATTAGAGTTCTGAAATAAATAAAACTGTATACTCAGTTTCCTGGATGGAGCAACTAAACCCTCTTCTCTCCCCTCTCCCCTTCCTCCCCCCTCTCTAGTCACCACTCAGACACCCACACGTTTCCGGCGGACAATAAAATTGTCATTACAGTGTGGCTTGTAGATAGTTACAGCACTGTGACAGCTGTGGTAGGAGACGTGGTCGAATGGTGTCCAACTGTTTACCGGGTAAACAGCGGTGGAGAGTCACTAGAAAAAAAAATCCAACACAGGCAAACTAGATACTCAGACTAAGCTCTCCGGAAGATTAAAATTTTGAACTGAAACGGGATTCGAACGTGGGAACTTTGTCTTTCGTCTTTAGCGATTGAGCTATCCAAGCACGACTCACAAGCCGGCCTCAGAACTGTACTTGCTTCCTTATAAATTTCACATGGTGGGACTAGCACTCGTGGAAGAAAGTGTATAGTAGAGATATGGCTTAGCTACTGTCTGTCGCATTCGTTCAGTAGAGGCTGAAACGTTCGTCCGTTCTTTGGTGTTTTGAAATAACTGAAGATAAAAATACCAATGTAAACAACAGAATTTTTCTTTTTGAGAGGAGCAAGAAACTGTAAAACTGATTCGAGAAATTCGAAAAAAAGACTGGACTACCGGTGTGTATAATTTAACCACAGCTGCGGACTAATATCCAAAGAATGAAAGAATGCAAATGACAGTGTAAAGTCGTCTGGTAAACAAGCAGTAGATCGTTACATGTCATATACGACTCAGATGACACTATTACATAAAATGCAGCTGCAGTGAAGCCTCAATAGTGGAAAATGCTGCAGAATATGAGCACATATTGTCTGCATCCGTCCTAGTGAACGCGTCTGGAAGTCGCTTGTAAGAGGCGCTGCAGCCAGGTAGGCACCTCAGGTGACCACATCCTACCTTCATCTACGTCTACATCTCCACTCCCAAACTCGTCTTGCGGTTTTTGGCGGATGGTACTTCAGGTTAACCTTTATCTGTTCCACTAGCGAATGGCGGTTGGGGAGAAAGATTGCCGGCACACCTCTGCTTTAGCCCTAATTCCTCCCATTTTGTCATTGTAATTTCACTGAACAGAAATAATGTGTTACCCCACTATTTCCCTAATGCGCTGTCTCGGAATTTCTATAGTAAAACTCTCCGGAATGCACAAAACATCTCTTGTAGCGTCTCCAATAGACTTTGAGGAGCATCTTTTTAACGCTCGAGTGCCAGCTAAATGATCAGGTGACGAAACGACCCTCTTCATTGGATCTTCCCTAACTGTTATATTAATACTGGTCGCCCTTCTACCAGCACCCTAATCGAAGATGCAGCAGGATAGGTTGGAAAATACACTGTCTGATCAAAAGTATCCAGGCACTCTACGTAATGCGGAACTGACCAACAGATGTCACCAGTGGCGGACCGGCCAGTACTAAAGGAAGCGGGGCGTGTTGTATTGCCGGTAGAGAAACAGTAACAGCACAATGCGTCTGTTACGAGAGCTCAGTGACTTGGAACTAGTCGTTGGGAGTCACCTGAGTATGTGTTCTAATGTATTCTGGGTGTATTCTAATCTCTGTCTTCCCTACAGTTTGTACTCTCTGCGGCTCCTCTAGTACAATGGAAGTTATTCCCTGATATCCTCTTACCCCGTTCCTCCTTCAGTGTTTCCCGTGTATTCGTTTCCTTGCCTGCACTACGGAGAACCTTCTGATACCTTGCTATCAGTCCACCTAATTTTTAACTTTCGTCTGTATCATTGCTCTCAAATCTTTCGATTACCTTCTGTTCGGGTTTTCCCATAGTCCATATTTCACTAACATACAATGATGTGCTCCAAACGTATGTTCTCAGAAGTTTCTTCCTCAGATTAAGACTATTTTAGTGTAATTCACTTGGCCAGAAATGTCCTTTCTGTCAGTGCTAGTCTACTTTTTGTATCCTACTTACTCCGTTCGTCATGGGTTATTTTGCTGCCTAGGTAGCAGAATTCCTTAACTTCATCTACTTCGTTATCACCAATTATATGGTAAAATTTCTGGCTGTTCGCGTTTCTGCTACCTCTCAGTACTTTCTTCTTTCTTCAGTTTAATCTCCATCTACATTATGATCTCATTACATTCTTCATTCCATTGAGCCAGTCCGTAATTCTTCTTCCTTTTCACTAGAGATAGCAAAGTCTACAGCGAAACTTATCATTATTATTCCTTCAACTTGATTTTTAAACCCAATCTTGAACTTCCTTTTATTTCCGTCATTGATTCTTCTATGTATAGACTGAACAGTCAGGACGAACAACTACATCACTGTCTTATGCCCGTTTTAATCCGAACACTTTGTTCTTGGTCTTATTGCTTCCTCTTCGTTCTTCTACATATTGTATATTTCCCCAATTTTGTTTTCATAATTAGCAACATCTTGCACCATTTGACATTATTGAATGCTTTTTCCAAGTCTATACGTCCTATGAACGTGTACTGATTTCTCTTTAGTCTTGTTTTCATTATCAACTGTAACGTGAGAACTGCCTCTCTCGTGCGCTTGCCTTTCCGGAAGTCGATCTGATCGTCATACAACATATCCTTAGTTTTCTTCACCATTCTTCTGTGTATTATTCTTGTCAGCAAGTTGGATGCATGAGCTGTTAAACTGACTGTAAGATAATACTCGCACTTGTAGACATTTGCAGTCTTCGCAGTTATGTGGATCATATTTTTCCGAAAGTCTGATGGTATATTACCAGTCTCATACATTCTACACACCAACTTGAATAGTCTTTTGTTGCCATTTCTCTCTAATGATTTTAGAAATTCCGATGGAATGATCTCTATTCCTTCTGCCTCATTTGATCTTAAGATTTCCAAAGCCTTTAACAGTGAAATTCCCATTGCAGTCTTACTGCTAGAGCCCTTGCTTTTAATTTCACCTAAAGTTGTTCAGACTTTTCTATATGCTTATTCAGTCCTTCCGATAATCATCTTCTTCTTGAGTTCTTCACATTTTTCATTCAGCTATTTCGCTTTAGCTTCCCTGCACATCCTATTTATTTCATTCCTAAGTCACCCGTATTTCTGTATTCCTGAATTTCCCTGACCATTTTTGTAGTTCCTTCTTTCGTCGATCAACTTATTTCTTCTGTTACACCTTGTTTCTTTGTACTTATCTTCCTTGTACCTAGGTCTTCTTTTCAAATTCTGTGATCCCCTTTTTTAGAGATATCCAATCCTCCTCATCTGGACTGTCTAACTGTCTACAGCCAAACGCATTTCTTCATTCCTTAGTACTTCCCCATCTCACTTCCTTGTACTTCGATGATTCCTGTCTAGTCTCTAAGACTTGAGCCTATTCTTCATCGTCACTAAATTGTGACCTGAGGTTGTATGCATCACAAACAAATATCTGACTTGAGAATCTCTGTTTGACCATGGTGTAATCTAACTGAAATCTTGTCGTATCTCCCGGCCTCTTCCTAATATACGTGCATCCTTTGTGATTCTTGAACAGAACATTCGCTGCTACTAGCATAAATTTATTGCAGAACTCAGTATTTCTCCCCTCATTCCTAGTACCAAGCCCACATTCTCCCGTATCCCTTTTTCTACTCCTTCCCCTGCAACTGAATTCCAGTCCCCCATGACTATTACATTTTCGTCTCGCTTTACGTAATAAATTACGCAATCACTATCTTCACACACTTTCTCTATCTCTATCTGCTTGCTACAATGGCATGTATATCTGAAGTATTGTTGTCGGTGTTGGTTTTCTGTCAGTTCTGATGAGAACACTGACCTGTTGATAGTAATTCACCCTCTGCCCCACCTTCCTATTAGAATCGAATCATACCCCCGTCATATCATTTTCTGCTTTCGTTGATTTCACCCTATACTCGTCTGGTCTTTCCAGTTCACTTCCCCGGTCCCCAGGATGTCTAGATTTGTCCTTACCATTTCCCTTTCCAGATTTTGTAGAGTGCCTATCACATTCCATGCCATGATTGGCGGAACGTTACCCTTTCGTTACATATTGAATTTTTTTCTCATGTTCACTTCTTCATTGGCAACCCCTACAGGAGATCCGAATAGGGTACTAGTACGGAGATCACCATGACACTTTAATACTTTTTCAATTACAAGCCACATGCCCTATGGATACACATTAATGTAGTGGTTTGTATTGCCCTCTGCTTCCTTATGTCGTTGATCGTTGCTGGTTCTTCCGTCTTTCAGTGGCAGTGTTCCATCCCAAGGTCGAGAGACTGCTCCTCAACCCTCATTAACAAGGCAGTTGGAAGAACGAGGGTGACTTCTTATGTTGGTAGTCCTTGGCTGCCAGTGCTGATTATTTTTATTCGAAGTTAATCAGTCGCGGCGCTAAAACCCGACGTCGAGAATGTTTTGGCAGTTGGTCAAGGACGCGACACCTATACCACTGGTCTGATGTTAGCAATGTGAATGTGAAGTGGTAATACGAAGGAACAACCTCAGCTACAACAAGAAAAGACAGATCCTGTATATTGATCGACAGAATCGGACGAGATTTGCAGCTGTGGGTGTAAAAAGTCGTATAAAATCAACAGAAGGAATCATTCGTAAATTCCAAACTGCTGCCAGCGGTCCAGCTTATACAATGATTGTGAGTGCGAGTTAAAGAGAATAGAGTACAATGTTCGAGCAACTCATCGTGAAGTGCACTTTTCCTTAGTCAATTCTAATCGACACTTGAGGTGGTTTGAACAATGACGCCACTGGACTGTGGGTGACAAGAACCGAGTAATTTAGAGTGAGGAATCACGCTGCACCCTGTGGAAAACCAATGGAAGGGTTCGGGTTTGGCGAGTGCCTGGAAAAAGTTGCCCGTCATGTGTAGTGCTAATACTAAAGTACGGAAGGAATGGTGCTACGGTATGGGTGCGTTTTCCGGGGTTAGAATTTGGTCCCCTTACTGGTCTTAAGAAAATGCTAAAAGCGTAAGGGCATGAACAAATTTTATTGTATTGTATACTGCGTGCAGTAGTGTAACGGGTCGGAGACGATGACTGTATCAGCATGGCATTGTGCCGTCCTATAACCCAGCATCTGTGAGGCAATGGTTTGTGAACAATAACTTTCCTGAAAAGGATTGGCCTGCCGAGAGCTCCATCCTGAACTCAACAGAATACCTTTGAGATAGAATACTGATTTCCCTCCAGACCAAGACTCAACCATCAGTTTCTTCTCTAGTTTCGGCTCTTGTAGAACAGTGGGTCGCAGTCCTTCCACAGACATTCAGTCGACGTATTGAAAGTGTCCCCAGCAGAGTTCATGACCTAATGAAGGCGAGGGGTGGACGTAATGAATTTTTTTTTTCGAGTTATTAGTCGTATGACATATTTCATGCAGCCCGCCACGAATTCCTCTCCTGTGCCAACCTCTTTGCCTCAGAGTAGCACTTGCAAACTACGCCCTCAGTTATTTGCTGGATGTATTCCAATTTCTGTCGTCCTCTACAGTTTTTGCCTCCTAAAGTTCCCTCTAGTACCACGGAAGTCATTCTCTGATGTCTGCACAGATGTTCTATCACCCTGTCCCTTCTCATTGTCATTGATTTCTACATATTACTTTCCTCTCCGATTCTGCGCAGAATCTCCTCCTATTAGTCTACCTTATTTTCAACATCTCAAATTCTTCCATTCTGTTACGGATTTCCCAAAGTCCATTTTTCACTGCCATACAGTGCTGTGCTCCAAAAGTTCATTCTCAGAAATTTCTTCCTCAAATTAAGCCCTATGTTTTATACTAGTAGACTTCTCTTGGTCAAGAATGCCGTGTTCTCCCGGTGCTGGTATGCTTTTGATATCCTCCTTGCTCTTTCCACCATTGGTTAGTTTGCTGCCTAGGTAGTAAAATTTCTTAACTTCATCTACTTCGTGACATTCAGTCCTGATGTTAAGTTTCTCGCTGTTCTCATTTCAGCTACTTCTCGTTACTTTCGTCTTTCTCCGATCTACTCTCAATCCATATTTTTTTCTTTAATTTTTCTTCCATTATCAACGGTATCGTCAGAATTGCCTCTCTGGTGCCTTTACCTTTTCTAAATCCAAACTGATCATCATCTAACACATTCTCAATTTTCTTTTCCATTCTTCTGGATATTATTCTCGTCAGCAAACTTGGATGCATGGGCTGCTAAGCTGACTGAACAATAATTCTCGCACTTTGTCAGCTCTTGCAGTCTTGGGAATTGTATCAATGATATTTTTTTAGAAAACTAAATAGTATGTCGCAAGACTCATACTTTCTAAACACCAGCGGTTTGTTTCCCCAATGATGTTAGAGATTCTGGTGGAATGTTATCTGTCCCTTCTGCCTTAATTGATCTTAAGTCCTCCAGATCTCTTTTAAATTCTGATTCGAATACTGGATCCTCCACCTCTTCTAAATCAACTCCATTTTCTTCTTCTATCGCATCAGACAAATCTTCCCCCTCATAGACGCCCTCAGGTTATTCTTTCCACCTATCTGCTCTTTCCTTTGTATTTACCAGCGCAATTCCCGTTGCACTCTTAATAGAGATGGGTCGTTTGCGAACTAATGAGTCCAAAGAAACGGTTCACCAAGATGAACGGAACGAGCGAGGAACGAATTCTTAGGAACGTAGTTCACTTCGGTCGCGGCTTTCTACTTATAGTTTCCGGGAATGGGTAACGGTCGGTCTCGTCACCGAACGGCACGTCGGCCGGTCTCGTTCCAGCCTCGGTCCCGTTCCCGTTTATCTCGGTCTCGGTCTCTCTCTGCCGGACTCGTCCTTCTTCGCCTGGCCACTCGTCGCAGTTCCATTGCCGACTGCTCGTAGTTAGTCCAGTATCGATTTGTTGTTCGTTTCGATCGCTTCTCACGCCCATTCTACGAGGGGCGTTCAGAAAGTAAGCTCCGATCGGTCGCGAAATGGAAACGACTATGAAAATCCGATAAAGCTTTGCACAGATGTGTTGGGTAGTGTCTCTAGTATAACCCCAGTTAGCATCACGTCGCTCTTCTCATTTCTGAGCTCGCAGTGAGTGCGGAAAGATGTCTAGAAAATAGTGTCTGCCGCCAAGTACGAGGGCCTGGTGAGAAATTTCGCCTGAAGCTATGCAGCTAACATTACATAACTGTCGTGCTGTTTCGTCGTCACGACAATTCTCAGCCGCATTCTGCAGGGGCAATGAAGATGCTCCTGCATCGTTTTCAAATGGAAATGTTAGATTACCCACAATACAGTCCGCAATTGTCTCCCCCTGAGTTTCATCTCTGGTCACATGAACCGCTGTCTTTGAAGACAACATTTTGACACAGACAACGAGGTGTAGGCCAGCGTGGAGAATTGGCGGAAAGCACTGGCGGCTGCCTTCTATGATGAGGCTATTGAAAAGTTGGTACAACGCTATGACAAAAGTCTAAGTCAGAACGGCGACTACGTAGAGAAGTAACTGAAAGGTGTAGTTATTTGTTACAAGTAAAACATTTCTGATGTTCACTGTGGTTTCAATTTGGCAATCAATCGGAGCTTACTTTCTGAACAGGCCTCGTAGATCTGTTTCAAACATTTTTTGAACTCTGAACTTCTGGTTCTTTTCGTATTCTATTCAGCGTCCACGACTGGCAATTAAAATGTATTTTATAATCACGTAAACTACATAAAAATTACGTGATATGTGATAAATACATCTTTTCAGATAACAAAACGGCGTATCAGAATACTTCACTATTTCGATAAACAGCAGAAGAAATACTTGTAAAAAGGCAAGATTTTTTTGTTATTACACATGCAAAGGACGTCGGCACGGCACACACGATGGCCATTTTCCGTCTTTTTTTGATCCAAGGTAAATGAGCATGTTCATTGTTATGAAAGGCAGACCCACTTCAACCGAATGAAGCAGGCGCTTCGTAATCGAGTGTATGGTGTCACATTTTGTAAAGATTTCAGTTGTACAGGGTGACGCACGAAAAATCGGCTGCTCATTGTCGCTTACCAATCGTCATCTATTGTTTCGAAGTTGTTTGCATTAGCTTATTTCTTCACTGACAAATTATTACATGTTTATCTATTCTGCTCGTAGTGGTCGACAAATCGTGCGTGACTGGCGAGCTTTCTGTTCTCGGGGCCGGTTTTCGGTGTGACACCTTATATTTTTTCACTGTGATCAGCCATATAACGCTAGAGTTGGCTAAACCAAAATTACATATGTGTGAGAATTCTGTTATGAATAAAAAGTGCCCCCTCTTGGCGCCTTCCTTCTTCAGACACCTATGCTACTAATTTTCAGTTTTTCATAAGAACCATATACCAAGCACAATGAACGGTGAACGAGTAAAAATGAACGGTTCCCTAAAAGGAGCGATCACCAGTGAACTAGTTCCCAAGCACGAACGACTTTGCCCATCTCTAACTCTTAGTGTTACCACCCCCTTTTTAGAGATGTCCATTCCTCTTCCACCGTACTGCTTACTGGGCTATCCTTATTTCTGTATCTGTTGCCTTAGAGAACTTAAAGCGTATCTCGTCATTTCTTACAACTTCCGTTTCGCACATCTTTGAGTATCGATTCGTCCTGCCTAATCTCTTAAACTTCAGCCTACTCCGCATCACTGCTACGTTGTGATCTGATTCTATACCTGCTCCTGAGTAAGCCTGACAATCCGTTATCTGATTTCGGAATCTCTGTCTGGTTATGATGTAATCTAACTGAAGTCTTCCCTTACCATCAGGCCTTTCCGAAGTATACCTCTGCTCTTGTGATTAATGTCCACTAATAGGTGTCCGCATAGTGTATTGTACAAAAAATGGTTCAAATGGCTCTGAGCACTATGGGACTTAACATCTGAGGTCGTCAGTCCCCTAGAACTTAGAACTACTTAAACCTAACTAACCTAAGGGCATCACACACATCCATGCCCGAGGCAGGATTCGAACCTGCGACCGTAGCGGTCGTGCTGTTCCAGACTGAAGTGTCTAGAACCGCTCTGCCACACCAGCCGGCTGGATTGTACAGGATGGACAGTCAGTCGGGAATATTTTAGGAAAAGATTAAAAATTTTCTGTTTCAAAGGTACCATCCGCATCTTTCATTTTCTCAACGTGAGTTCTCACTGTGACGTACGTGCATGGTGGAACCTGTAGGCTTCAACTTCACAACTTCTTCCTGTTGTTACTGGATAAGTTAACCCTTCCCACCTTGGCTAACAAAACTGTCTGGATACGTAACCCAAACGACCGATAGGAACCATGGGAGACGAGCCATGTGTGAGGTTGCTGAAGCTTCTTGGAGGACAGAGCACAGTTTCACCGCTCTTTTGTACTTTAGCTTTCAGCCAGAACGGACAGCGCCCACCGATGCGCCTGTCCCTGTTCACTAGAGCCGTCCACCAGCAACACTAAAGTGAACCACCTCCTCACGTTCTTCCTTGTCCTTTTATTCTATTCACGCCGAACTGTACTGGCAAGCGGGCTTATGTATACGGTAATATCAGAATGTACTAAAAGCTCAATGAATTTCCCTTTTTTAATTTCAAACCCCCTCTTCCGTCCCGACGAGGCTCCTCATATTTTACGCCTGCGCCATATAGTGTATCGAGACTACACTCCAATACACACCGTAATGGTTCATGAAGATCACAGACGCCTTCTTAACGTTATTCTATATCCGCAGCATACAGAAAAAGTTGAAAACAGAGCTACGTGTAAGTCTTGGACTTCTGTTACAGCATATCAAAGACTGGTCATAGATAGTTAGTTATTAACAATTTACTTTGCGTTAATACAGGGTTATTACAAATGATTGAAGCGATTTCACAGCTATACAATAACTTTATTATTTGAGATATTTTCACAATGCTTTGCACACACATACAGAAACTCAAAAAGTTTTTTTAGGCATTCACAAATATTCGATATGTGCCCCTTTAATGATTCGGCGGACATCAAGCCGATAATCAAGTTCCTCCCAAGCTCGGCGCAGCATGTCCCCATCAATGAGTTCGAAAGCATCGTTGAGCCGGCCGAAGTGGCCGTGCGGTTAAAGGCGCTGGTTGCCTCGAGCATGGATGTTTGTGATGTCCTTAGGTTAGTTAGGTTTAACTAGTTCTAAGTTCTAGGGGACTAATGACCTCAGCAGTTGAGTCCCATAGTGCTCAGAGCCATTTGAACCATTTTTTTGAAAGCATCGTTGATGCGAGCTCGCAGTTCTGGCACGTTTCTTGGTAGAGGAGGTTTAAACACTGAATCTTTCACATAACCCCACAGGAAGAAATCGCATGGGGTTAAGTCGGGAGAGCGTGGAGGCCATGACATGAATTGCTGATCATGATCTCCACCACGACCGATCAATCGGTTTTCCATCGGGTGTCAGGGCTTGTAGCAATTGTAAACGGTAAGGCTTCTGCTTTAGCCTTTTCCGTAAGATTTTCCAAACCGTCGGCTGTGGTACGTTTAGCTCCCTGCTTGCTTTATTCGTCGATTTCCGCCGGCTACGCGTGAAACTTGCCCGCAAGCGTTCATCCGTTTCTTCGCTCACTGCAGGCCGACCCGTTGATTTCCCCTTACAGAGGCATCCAGAAGCTTTAAACTGCGCATACCATCGCCGAATGGAGTTAGCAGTTTGTGGATCTTTGTTGAACTTCGTCCTGAAGTGTCGTTGCACTGTTATGACTGACTGATGTGAGTGCATTTCAAGCACGACATATGCTTTATCGGCTCCTGTCGCCATTTTGTCTCACTGCGCTCTCGAGCGCTCTGGCGGCAGAACCTGAAGTGCGGCTTCAGCCGAACAAAACTTTATGAGTTTTTCTACATATCTGTAGTGTGTCGTGACCATATGTCAATGAATGAACCTACAGTGAATTTATGAAATCGCTTCAATCATTTGTAATAGCCCTGTAGTTTGTGGCATTCTGATCTGCGTCGCTCGGATAGTCCCTAATGTAGATGCTACACACACAAAAAAACTTGATCGTCAGTGTTACAAACTCGTAACTTTTACTGTTCAGCTTAAACCACTCCGTCTGCAGGCCACAAGTGGCCCATCGGGACCATCCGACCGCCTTGTCATCCTGAGAGGAGGATGCGGATAGGAGGGAAGTGGGGTCAGCACGCCGCTCTTCCGGTCGTTATGATGGTATTCTTGACCAAATCCGCTACTATTCGGTCGAATAGCTCCTCAATTGGCATAACGAGGCTGAGTGCACCCAAAAAAATGGCAACAGCGCATGGCGGCCTGGTGGTCACTCATCCGAGCACCGACCACGCGTGAAAGTGCTTAACTTCGGTGACCTCACGGGAACCGGTGTAACCACTGCGGCAAGGCCGTTGCCCACTATTCAACTTGCTTTTTATATTAATTTTTTGTGGATGTCAATAGTATCCCGACTGGTATGAGGCGGAGGACCACAATTTACTCTCCCGTGACGTTCTGTTGATCTCACTGTTGCACTCAAACCCAGTGCCGTGAATTATTTGTTATATTATTTCAGTCTCTACGTTGCTATACAAGTTCTCCATGGTTTCATCTAATATCACGGAAGTTATTTCCTGATGTCTTAAGACAAGTCATGTCAGCCTGTCCGTTCCGCTAATTAGTGTGTGTCACATGTTCCTCTCTACGCCTACTGTGCGAGAACCTCACATCCTATCTTAGCAGAGCATTTAAATTTCAGAATCCTTTTGTGATATTATCTCTCAAACTTTTAATTTCTCTTCTATTCCATATTTCCCACAATCTGTGACTCACTTACAGATGTAACTTTAAGAAAGTTTTTCTTAAATTGAGGACTGCATTTGATTCCACAAGGCTTCTTTCAGGAGAAATGTTCTCTTTGTCTGTGCTAGTCAGTCACTTAAGTCTTCCTTGCTTCATCCATCAAGTGTTATTTTTCTTCACATTCTTTACTGTATGGGCCCCTAATTTCTTATTACGTTTGTCAGGCTTCTGATTTTTGCTCCTCCTCAATACTTTCATGATGCATACTATCAATCCCACTCAACAGATTTTGTAATTATTGCTCGCTTTCGCCATCGAATCTTGTCATTGATTACCATTGAATTTTAATCACTGTCATCTCATTCAGCACTTCTTCGAAGTACAGGTTGAACAAAGTACATCTGTTCCTTACTCCTCCTTTAACATGAGTACTTCTCCCCTGGTCGTTCACTCTTACTACTCCCTCTAAGATCATGTACACATTGTAAATCAACCTTTTTTATCCTTCTGTTCTGAGGACTTTAACCAACGAAACAGAAGCATGTCTGATGCCTTTACCATGACTAAAAGTAAACGAGTAATCGCATGGAGTGCTCACATTTTTTGGATTAAACATGTAATAGCATAAAATTTCCATCGACATAAATCTTACAAGTGTGTTACTGCATCTCATTTAACTCCTGGTCTACGTGTTAACAAGGGAAGATATAGTAATAGCATACTCTCCATCGACAAAGATGGTCCCATAGCAGACGAGAGAGTTGACACCTGCCATGAATGAAACAACTGGTCTTTTTGGTCAAATCTTTGAAAAGAGTGAAAACAAGGTGTGCTATAAATTACACAATGCATTTTTGTCATAATTTTCATAGACAAAAGAACAGTGCAAACTGAACAAACGGGGCTTCGAACTAGTAAATTTTTTTCAAAGAAAGACTTAATTGCTTGAAAGTAATCAGTATAATTGCAAAAACGTTAATTAATTATTTGAGGAAAAACTGAAATATTTCAGAAGGAGCTGCTGCTATGTAAATGAAGCGTTGAGACGTCCATACCTTCAAGTCGTATGTGTCTTGGGTATAAAAAGTAACCTGTACATTGATATAATATTTAACTGTCAATAAGATATTTTGAAATAAAAAAACCTTAAAATATTTTTTTTGGAAAAATACGGTCAAATGTGAGTAAAATAGTTTGTCTAAAATCATGAAATAAAATTGATTAGAGAAATATTCGATGCGCCTTTGAATTACGTTCGAAATATGTGCAACAAAACGAAGTGTCAATTGCGAATTTAAAGTTCAGTGCTCAATGTAGAATCTTAGAATTCTGAAGAGTGCTAGGACATATTTGTCTCGTAGACTGTGTATACCGTGCAGTCTCATATTCTGCAGATGATTTCGAACTAGAGCAGGGCGAGTGAACAAGTCTATCTACAGACTAGGAGCTGGCAGAACTCATAACTACAAAAACGTTACCAGACAATTATCCAGAGTCACGTCCGTTACATTTGATACTGGCAGTGGAAATACGGCGGTGGAATGCCTACAGATCGACTCCACCGTGCCGTTGTCGACAGTGACTCGGCAAAAAGTGCCTCAGCCCTCCACTGTAGCCCCGGCTCGTTGCTTGCAGCTGCTTTTGCCCTGCAACAGGTACTTTGCTGGGTAATGGCCCGCATTTGGCCACTTCTCGGGGACGCCGGCTTCCACCTGCCACCAGAAATGTTACAGCGGAACTGCGCTAATAGCTCCGCCGGACTTTCTGGCTACTGGAGAGCGGCACTTGTCGCGAAGTCGATGTGCTCACAGGTGCTGCTATTGTTCCTAACGCCATTACTCTCCAGTCTCACAGAGAGAACTTAGATATTCTGAAAATGAGACCCGCGTCTTAACCATTTTGGAAAAGAACACACTCACCAAATATTCAGTGAGGAACAAGAAAAGTAGAACCACATGGGAAGTTCTGCAGTGCGGAAAAATTGGGAAATTTATGGTTAGTTCTTATGGGTCCAAACTGTTGAGGTCGTCGGTCCCTAGGCCTACACTCTACCTAATCTAACTTATACTAACTTACGCTAAGGTCAACTCACACACCCATTCCCGAGGGAGGACTCGAACTTCCAGCGGGGGAGCCTCGCGAACCGTGGCAAGGCGCCCTAAACCACGCGGCTACCCCTCGCGGCGCTGCAGTATGCTTCTCAGTCATTTCACCGCGCGACCGCTGCGGTCGCAGGCTCGAATCCTGCCTCGGGCATGGATGTGTGTGATGTCCTTAGGTTAGATAGGTTTAAGTAGTTCTAAGTTATAGGGGACTGATGACCTCAGAAGTTAAGTCCCATAGTACTCAGAGCAATTTGAACCATTTTCTCTCAGTCGTTTAAGTGTTGGATGCGTTTTAGAGTTTTATTCGACTGGGCTGGACTGCTCAGAATGTTTCACTTTATGAAGGAAGCAATATTAATTGCTTAACGTCTGATTTACGACAATATCATTAATTGGAGCATGAGCTCGTTTCGAAGAAGCATAGAGAACGAAACATGTTGTATTCTTTTGAAAGAAACCATCCCAACATCTTCCTTAAGCGACTGAAGTAAGAGGCATAAAAACTTAAATCTAGACAGTTGGATGGTGTTTGAACCGCAATCCTCCAAAATGTGAGTCCAGTATGTAGCACGGCTTTGCAGTTACTTTTTACAGAGTGTGGTAATTTCACGTGACTGAAAGGTACTGAACATTTTTTCTGCGTAACTCTAACGTAGTAGTTATGAAGTTTCAATTTAGTGATGCAGTTTACTGCATTCGATTGGAAAGAATTCACATTTTAAGCTCATACGAAGTTCATCGTTTTGTATTTATGCAGTGATCACTGACGAGGACTAATGAATATTTGGTTACTCACATGTACATGTGTGGGAATATTACGATTACACTTACGTCTAAGGCCATGGTTTGAAAATGGACGTGATGGTCCGAAATTAGTTACCACGAATAAACTACTACTATCGCCATTGTGGCGGATATTGAAGGAAAATTAAAATCTACTATTTTTTTCACGTCGCCAAAATATAAGATATCTATGTTCTGTTATCACTTTATTTCAGTTTACGGTATCATGTTTGTTAACACTGTCAACGTTGGAGCTGAGCGATCTGTCGTAATTGTTTATATATTAAGAACTAAAAATCTTCTAAGTCAAGAGTGCAAACAAATTTTAATGTTAAACTTCCTGGCAGATTAACACTGTGTGCCGGACCGAGACTCGAACTCGGGACCTTTGCCTTTCGCGGAAAAGTGGCTAATCCATGTCTCCGCTATATCCTTTCTTCCAGGAATGCTAGTTCTGCAAGGTTCGCAGAAGAGCTTCTGTGAAGTTTGGAAGATAGGAGACAAGGTACCGGCACAATTGAAGCTGTAAGGACGGGTCGTGAGTCTTGCTTGGGTAGCTCAGTCGGTAGAGCACTTGCACGCAAAAGGCATTTCCGGGAGTTCGAGTCTCGATCCGTCACACAGTTTTAATCTGCCCAGAAGTTTCCAATCAGCGCACACTCAGCTGCAGAGTGAATATCTCATTTTGGAAATTTTAATGTGATCAATACTTTCAGCTACACACAAGCCATCATCAGATCATAATGATTAGTGTAGTTGCCATAACTGCTTAACATATCGTCATAATTTTTTAAGTGACAACATTGACACAGAATGTGTTGGCAGAATAATTCGACGTACCGTTTGTATACAATAAGCTGGAAATACTACACTACGTCGTTAAAGCTTATTAATTGACACATTTAATCAGTATTTGTGTTGTGTCATAGCAGAGATGATAGTAAGTACATTATTACAAGCTGGTATATAAAAATAGCATTGCAGTTGATGACCAACGATATAATGCCTTACTTTTATAACCTTCATAGTAGCTGGCCATGTATGAACGATATGTCGTATTATTCCACCAAATCATTTCGCATGAATGTTGTCACTCAGTATATCATGTCGATATTTTAAGTCGTTGTAGCAATGACGCCAATCAACACTGCTTTTCATAATCTGAAGATGGCTCGTTTGTAGCTGAAACTTGTAATCACAATAAAATTTGTTTGCGACCTTGACGTCGAGGATTTTTAGTCCTTAGTATATACAAAATTATTTCAATTTGTTGTCCTGTACTATGTCCATAAGAGATTATTTACTAAATCTGTTTGCAGTTTATATAAACGAAAGTTATTAGCGTTGATTAGGAGCATTTAGTAAAGTAACATTTAAGCGTTTCAGTGGACCAAACATAGCATTCACTTACGCTTCCATAGGGCCTCTGGCAGTAATCGAAGGCATCAGAGCAACTGGGGACCACTATAATATTATTGCGAAGCACCCGCATCTCTTCATGCTTGATATCTTCACCGAGCGTGCATGGTATCTTCCGGTAGGTTAACTGTTCGTATCACGTGAGCAGGATAGTGCTACAGTGGTTTGAGGAGCATAATACCGAACTCACATGAATGTCTTGCCCATCACGTTTGCGTGGTTTGAACCATAGGAACATATGTGAAACGCTGTTGATTGCCAACTCCGGATGCTCAGAGTAACTGTCCCGTAATTTACGGGAATTGGGTGATCTTTGCAAAGACATCTGCCGCACACGTTAGAAAACCTGCCGAGAACATTACAAAGCATGTATTAATGCCCACTAACGTACTGTGTTGCCGACATCTGACGTGCTTAGTTAGTAATTTTTGCAAAAGAAGTCAATGCTGTGGCGTCAGTGGAAGACAGGGCAGAGATGTACGTGTGTAGTTGGTTGGTTTGGCTGGAGAGGACCAGAAATGATTAACGAACAAGTTAATACAACTAACAAAAGATGTACTTAACTTGAATTTCTCCAAGCATACAAAGGCTGATTACAATTAAAGCAGCAAGAGATAAAATCTATCTATCACAAGGTTACCAAGGATGAGGCTCTGAAACACAGCCCAAACGATGGTGTCGGAGCTTCGACTAGGTGGCGTACGTAGCGTTACATAGCGAAGAAGAACCAAGTGCGAGTGAGTCACCTGGCTGCCGCCGGTCGTCTGTATTGTGGTGCCAGAGGGTTTTGGTAATCGAGAGACTCTGTAGGTGTGGCTCAGCTGGCGTGTACGACTTAGTCCTCCCGATCCCACACGTCCGCTATCGGTGTCTGATATTAACTTGCAGTTCTGTTGCCAACTTTGAAGACTTAATGGTGGTATCGATACGTGATACCACAATAACAACGCCCACTCACGTTTAGTGTTAACTGATGGGACCACGTAGCATTTGAGCGTGAAAATGAACCGCTACATCGCAATAATATGGGGGACACTGCAGCCACATATCATAGGTACTGAGAAGCTCTCTGGAGCTTCGTCTGTGATGGCTGGGTGTTGTGTGCTGTCCTTAGGTTAGTTAGGTTTAAGTAGTTCTAAGTTCTAGGGGACTGATGACCATAGATGTTAAGTCCCATAGTGCTCAGAGCCAGCCAGCTTCGTCTGTTTGCACCGCTGCCCGGGAGAGATGTATGACCCATTCTTTTTTCTTTTTGGAAAGAAGCAGTTAATTACCTACCTGAACATATTGGAGGCAGTTTTTTCCATAATTGGGAGCATATGCCCCAAATTTCATTTTCCTGTAGGGCAGAGCGTTATTTCAGTGCAACCTGCATGTACGAGAGGACTTCAAAAACTGAGTTACACGTTATTACGGTAAGCCATGTAACTTTTATTGGATGTTGCACTATTCCTCAAAGAGACGCAGATACATAACTCTGTTTCTCATCGTAGTCACCAATAGTCGGAACATTCTACCGATCATTCAGTTTCTGGACGACAGAAATCCGCTCCTTCTTTACTGAACTATTCTAGAACCACTGTGTGAAGGTCCTCAATGTTCGCAAATATCTCTTACTGTGACTGTTCTCACAGCCTGCTGACAATGTGGAAAATGCGTAGTGCTAGTACTCGACTTCCCAGTCAGCATCACCGTCGTCTGTGCGACCTTGGGTCCAACTGCCGGCCTCATATCACTATGTCTGGACGCGGCATTGCATTTGGTCCATATACTGCCGAAATTTCATGGTGAATCTGTCTGCGATTAAGACGTTTTGCTGACAAGAATCAGACTGTTCTGCATTCTTCTACCTTGAAGTATTTCTGGTTGCTGCACCATTTCAGACGCATCCCGTGATGCACGTGTTTCCTGTAACATAGCAGAAATGTGTCTGCAGGAAACCCGGAACATGTATACTCTGTTGTAACACACGCTACTCTTGTTATTCTCTGGTCTTCGCGAGGAATGGATTTGTAACTTAATTTATGAAGTCCCTAAGTAAAAACACTCCTTAAAAATCACTGTACTCGCATTCGGGAGGACGACAGTTCAAATCGGCGTCCGGCCGTTCAGATTTAGGTTTTCCGTAATTTCTCTAAGTAGCTCCAACTAAATGCCGAGATTGTTCCTTTGAAAAGGCACAGACGATTATCTTCCCCATCCTTGAATCTGTCCGAGCTTGTGCTCCGTCTCTAATGACCTTGATGTTGGCTGGACGTTAAATCCTAATTCTCCCTTCCCTTGCTCAACGACGGACCGATCCTAACGTGCGTACGGATCTCACAGCACAGCAGCTTCGTTCTCCAAGGTCGCCATATCTCAAGGTATGTGATTCTCTCGTTCTCCACACACCCTTTTTTTCTCTTTTTTTCATAGCAACAGTAGTATCTAGATCTACATACATACTCCGCTATCCACCATACGGTTCGTGGCGGAGGGCACCTCGTACCACAACTAGCATCTTCTCTCCCTGTTCCACTCCCAAACAGAACGAGGGAAAAATAACTGCCTGTATGCCTCTGTACGAGCCCTAATCTCTCTTATCTTATCTTTGTAGTCTTTCCGCGAAATATAAGTTGGCGGCAGTAAAACTGTACTGCAGTAAGCCTCAAATGCTGGTTCTCTAAATTTCCTCAGTAGCGATTCACGAAAAGAACGCCTCCTTTCCTCCAGAGACTCCCACCCGAGTTCCTGAAGCATTTCCGTAACACTCGCGTGATGATCAAATCTACCAGTAACAAATCTAGCAGCCCACCTCTGAATTGCTTCTATGTCCTCCCTCAATCCGACCTGATAGGGATCCCAAACGCTCGAGCAGTACTCAAGAATAGGTCGCACCAGCTTTCTATAAGCGGTCTCCTTTACGGATGAACCACATCTTCCCACAATTGTACCAATGAACCGAAGACGACTATCCGCCTTACCCACAACTGTCATTACATGCTTGTCCCACTTCATATCGCTCTGCAATGTTACGCCCAAATATTTAACAGACGTGACAGCGTCAAGCGCTACACTACTAATGGAGTATTCAAACATTACGGGATTCTTTTTCCTATTCATCTGCATTAATTTACATTTATCTATATATAGAGTTAGCTTCCATTTTTACACTAATCACAAATCCTGCAAAGTCATCTTGCATCCTCCTGCATTCACTCAACGACGACATCTTCCCGCACACCACAGCATCATCAGGAAACAGCCGCACATTGCTATCCACCCAATTCAAAAGATCATTTGTGTAGATAGAAAACAACAGCGGACCTACCACACTTTCCTGTGGCACTCCAGATGATATCCTCACCTCCGATGAACACTCACCATCGAGGACAACGTACTGGGTTCTATTACTTAAGAAGTCTTCGAGCCATAACAGTGTTTGACGAGTTGTCTGTCACCTCGATTTTTATTGTGTCTGCCCCTGAGAAGCGCACTGAACATTTATGAAAAGTAAATGAAAACTTTTAACTTAAACGTAAGAGGAAAAAAGGCAACAGGAATGTACGTAATACCTATACCCTCAGAAATGTGGATGTGGTTTTTGAAAATAATAAGTATTTAGTCCTACCTATACGTTAAATTTACCCCAAGTTTCTATTCCCATTCAAATCGGGTTAATCTTTTTGAAAAACTCTGCCTTACAATGTTAACTGCGGGTTGACAGTTTGTAAAAGTCCACATTACAGGCGGGAAATGGCACCGGACTGACTCCAATCTTTTTACTCCTCGGTAATCATTAGCGATTGTGGTCCACTGCATGTAAGCTCAGCTGGAAGGATGTGCACAGCGCAAAGCGCCACTGAGGGTCCCGCAGCCATGCCCTTACGCATCAGCTGGCCGCGTGGAGTGCAGTGCTGACACTCACATGTGTGGGCGCGGCGGACCACATCCTCGGCGACCGAGTCTGCCACGACGTCTACGTGTGGGACGCCGCGCAGGCGTTTCTCACCACAGATGTCACTGACGCGGTGAATCTACATCTACACTTACACTCTGCACACTACTGTCAAGTGGCTGGTACCCACTATACCTCGGAGTTCTCCCGTTCCATTCGGCTACAGAATGTGGGTGAAACGAACAATTATTCGTATCTATAAGCGCTGAAATTAGTGTCTTCGCGACGCCTATGGGAGCTATACGTGGGGGCAATGTAGTATATTCCTATATTCCTCAATGCACCTGACCTTGATACTCGGTAAGTAGGATTTCTCAGTATACCTGCCATTTACCTGTGCAAGCGCACACATACACTACTGGCCATTAAAATTGCTACAACACGAAGATGACGTGCTACAGACGCGAAATTTAACCGACAGGAAGAAGATGCTGTGATATGCAAATGAGTACCTTTTCAGAGCATTCACACAAGGTTGGCGCCGGTGGCGGCACCTACCACGTGCTGACATGAGGAAAGTTTCCAACCGATTTCTCATACACAAACAGCAGTTGACCCGCGTTGCCTTGTGAAACGTTGTTGTGATGCCTCGTGTAAGGAGTACAAATGCGTACCATCACATTTCCGATTTTGATAAAGGTCGGATTGTAGCCTAACGCGATTGCGGTTTATCGTATCGCGACATTGCTGCTCGCGTTGGTCGAGATTCAATGACTGTTAGCAGAATATGGAATCGGTGGGTTCAGGGGCGTAATACGGAACGCCGTGCTGGATCCCAACGGCGTCGTATCACTAGCAGTCGAGATAACAGGCATCTTATCCGCATGGCTGTAAAGGATCGTGCAGCCACGTCTCGATCCCTGAGTCAACAGATGGGGAAGTTTGCAAGACAACAACCATCTGCACGAACAGTTCGAAGACGTTTGCAGCAGCATGGACTATCAGCTCGGAGACCATGGTTGCGGTTACCCTTGACGCTGCATCACAGACAGGAGCGCCTGCGATGGTGTACTCAGCGACGAACCTGGGTGCACGAATGGCAAAACCTCATTTTTTCGGATGAATCCGGGTTCTGTTTACAACATCATGATGGTCGCATCCGTGTTTGGCAACGTCACGGTGAACGCAAGTTAGAAGCGTGTATTCGTCATCGCCATTCTAGCGTATCACCCGGCGTGATGGTATGGTGTGCCATTGGTTACACGTCTCGTTCACCTCTTGTTCGCATTGGCGGCACTCTGAACAGTGGACGTTACATTTCAGATGTGTTACGACCCGTGGCTCTACCCTTCATTCGATCCCTGCGAAACCCTACATTTCAGCAGGATAAAGCACGACCGCTCGTTGCAGGTCCTCTACGGGCCTTTCTGTACACAAAAAATGTTCGACTGCTGCCCTGGCCAGCACATTCTCCAGATCCCCCACCAACTGAAAACGTCTAGTCAATGGTGGGCGAGCAACTGGATCGTCACAATACGCCAGTCACTACTCTAGATGAACTGTGTCGTATCGTGTTGAAGCTGCATGGGCAGTTGTACCTGCACACGCCATCCAAGCTCTGTTTTACTCAATGCCCAGGCGTATCAAGGCCGTTATTACGGCCAGAGGTGGTTGTTCTGAGTACTGATTTCTCAGGATCTATGCACCCAAATTGCGTGAAAATGTAATCACATGTCAGTTCTAGTATAATATATTTGTCCAATTAATACCCGTTTATCATCTGCATTTCTTCTTGGTGTAGCAATTTTAGTGGCCAGTTGTGTACCATTACCACTACGGTGAATCAAATGTTACTCTAACCCTACTCTACTGGACCAAAGGTCACAGGTGAAATGGCCGCCCAGTTGGAGAGAGAGATGAGCATCTGTCTCCAGCAGAAAACGTGAGAATGTGAGTAGGCAGTTAGCTCGCAAGATCGACTCATGAAACGAACCAATAGTAGTTGAAGTGGGGCTCTTTCTTCTGTTTTTACTTCTTTTTTTATCAGTCTTGTGATAAAAAACCACAGCGTATTTTTGTCCTATACCAACCTTTCATCCCAGAGTAGCACTTTGAACCTACGTCCTCAGTTATTTGCTGGAGTATTCCAATCTTTATCTCCATCTATAGTTTTTACCCTTACAGCTCCCTGTGCTACCATGGAAGTTATTCCCTGATGCTTTATCATCCTGTCCCTTCTTCGTGTCAGTGTTTTGCATATATTCTTTTCTTCGCCGATTCGATGGAGAACCTCCTCACTACTTACCATATCAGTCCACCTAATTTTCAACATTCGTCTGTAGCACCAAACCTCAAATGCTTCGATTCTCTTCTGCTCCGGTTGCCCACGGTCTGTATTTCATTGCCATACAATGCTCTGCTCCAGACACACATTCTCTGAAACTTCTTCCTCAAAGTAAGGCCTCTCTTTTTGGCCACTTTTCATTACTTTCGTGTACCTTCGATTTACTCTCAGTCCATATTCTGTACTCATTAAACCGTTCATTCCATTCAGAAGATCCTTTCACTGAGGAGCGAATATTACATCGATATCCACTCACCTTGTGTTTTAATTCCACTCTTGAACCTTTCTTTTATTTTCATCGTTGCTTCTTTGATGTATAGACTGAACAGCAGCTACGAAAGACTACATCCCTTCCTTACACCCCTTTTAATCAAAGCGCTTCGTTCTTGATCTTCGACTCGTATTATTCCCTCTCGGCTCTTGAACATATTGAAAATTATCCGTTTTTCCCTATACTTTACCCCTATTTTTCCAATAATTTCGAATATCTTGCACCAGTTGGCATGCAATGTTCGAATGTGTGTGAATTCTTAAGGGACCAAACTGCTGAGGTCATCGGTCCCTAGACTTACACATTGCTTAAACTAACTTAATCTAACTAATAAACTAGGAAACCACGCACACCCATGCCGGAGGGAGGTCTCGAAGCTCCGGCGGAGAGGGAGGGGGGGGGGGGATCAATCCGTGACGTGGCGCCTCAAACCGCATGGCCACTCCGCGCGGCTAGTTGACATCTTCGAACGCTTTTCCAGATAGACGACTTTCCGTCAGTTACTACGAACTGTGACCTCTCTGGCAGGAAGTCACAAATACAGTCACATAACGGAGACGATATTCCATAAGCACGTAAATTCACTACAAGCCGCTTGTGTGGTAGAGTGTCAAAAGCCTTTCGGAAATCTAGAAATACGGAATCGATCTGAAATCGCTTGTCAACGGCTCTCAACAATTCATGTGAACTGAGCAGAATCTTAAAAGCCAATGGTTAGTTCTACTGATAATATGACTATTGTATATGTTCATGTAAGCTGATTGAACTTTAGATAGACCTAACAATTTCTTTCCAGACACTCGAGATATATTATACCCAGCAATATTCATAAACTGTTTCAATTAGAAAGCCCTTGTTTAACGTAGTATATTTACTGAGTTACTAATATTGAACAGTAGACTGAGAGTGCACATATCTCATTGGCATACAGTTAAGTTAATTATTGCATTTATATGTGTACCTGGAGACTAAGTTGTCCGGGAAGGCTGTCTGCAAACTGCCCGATGTCAAATCAGATCGACAGCAAAAACCAGGCCAAGCAAATAAACAGTCTACAAAATCGACAAACCACAAGGAAACTTACACTTTCAAGCATCTGCTGGTTTAGATTTGCTACTATCCCCATGATGCTGCCCCATGTGCGCAACAATCCTGTGACCACATGTGTTTCCGTTCTTTGGATAAGTTCAATGCTCCTTATAGCCCTATTTGTTACGTGTCCCACACACTTTAGCAACATTCTAGAGTGGGTTGTGCAAGAGTTATGTAAGCAATCCTGTTTATCAACGGACTGTATTTTCACAAATTCTGACAATATTCTACCAATGAAACGAAGACTACGACCTGCGTTACCTGTGACAAAGCCTATATCAAAATACGATTTCAAATCTCTAGAAACTGTTACTCATATATGTGAATGCGTTGATTGATGAGGCAACTCACGGATTATTCTTTCACACTCTTCCACATATTCGAACCACGTATGATGTTTCTTAGCACAGTAGGTTCTAAATAATCTATTGAGTTCTGTCATCACTCTGTCGCTCATGTTGGATTCAGGATGGTACTCTGAAATGCAAATGGGTTTTATAGCTAAGTCATTCAATATTAGCTAGAAAAGTTATTATCTTTGATAGAAAAGTTATGAAATTTGTAAGCGATTAACCTCTTTCTTACACTTACCTAATTATCTAATTTTTGACCCCATTCTTTACTCTCACGTTCAATTCTTTTCTCACAAGCCCACATTCTAGTTTCATGAGAATCAACCATGGTCTCTTAATGTTTAAACTTCCTATTAATTTTTGCTATGTCCTCGTTTGTTGCTTTTATTTTATCAGCAAGTAATTTTTTCCCTTTCTTTAATTCATTTGAATCCTTTTTTAACACTTTATGCCCCTGTTCCATCTTTTTTTCTAGACTTTTAAAATTCTTTTTGCCCCTATTCTATCTTTTCTTCTAGCCCTATTTTTAGTTCTTTTTGCACAGATAGTAACTCCATCAATATTTCAACCACACTTTACCTTGTTCCACTTCTTGATTCATTAGCAATGGTGGTGTCCATCTCCGTCATCATGATTCATCTTATTTAACTTATCATTAACATTCAAGTCATCTACATTGCAATCCACTTCTCCAATTTCAGTATTTCTACTATCTGAAATTATGTTTTCTTGGAAAACTTCAGTTCATACATCACATGACTCTAGTATTTAGCTATAATCCATTTGATTTTGTACACTTTCCTCATCTACCATTGAATCTCATTATTCCTGTACATTCTCCATCACTGACTTTAGGTTAATATGCTCTTTGCTTATATTAGTAATTTCATCTGTCATGCCCTGTAATTTGCTTGCCTCTTCAATTTCGTTACCCTGAGGTTGCATTGCCTCTCTGCTTCTAAGATAGTACATCGCTTCGCTTTCCCCCGACATTTTGTTATTAAAGAAATTATTACGAAACAATTTAACAATATTCTTAAAAATCCATATCGTTGTCAATATTAGCTTCCTCTCGCTATCTACACTCCTGGAAATGGAAAAAAGAACACATTGACACCGGTGTGTCAGACCCACCATACTTGCTCCGGACACTGCGAGAGGGCTGTACAAGCAATGATCACACGCACGGCACAGCGGACACACCAGGAACCGCGGTGTTGGCCGTCGAATGGCGCTAGCTGCGCAGCATTTGTGCACCGCCGCCGTCAGTGTCAGCCAGTTTGCTGTGGCATACGGAGATCCATCGCAGTCTTTAACACTGGTAGCATGCCGCGACAGCGTGGACGTGAACCGTATGTGCAGTTGACGGACTTTGAGCGAGGGCGTATAGTGGGCATGTGGGAGGCCGGGTGGACGTACCGCCGAATTGCTCAACACGTGGGGCGTGAGGTCTCCACAGTACATCGATGTTGTCGCCAGTGGTCGGCGGAAGGTGCACGTGCCCGTCGACATGGGACCGGACCGCAGCGACGCACGGATGCACGCCAAGACCGTAGGATCCTACGCAGTGCCGTAGGGGACCGTACCGCCACTTCCCAGCAAATTAGGGACACTGTTGCTCCTGGGGTATCGGCGAGGACCATTCGCAACCGTCTCCATGAAGCTGGGCTACGGTCCTGCACACCGTTAGGCCGTCTTCCGCTCACGCCCCAACATCGTGCAGCCCGCCTCCAGTGGTGTCGCGACAGGCGTGAATGGAGGGACGAATGGAGACGTGTCGTCTTCAGAGATGAGAGTCGCTTCTGCCTTGGTGCCAATGATGGTCGTATGCGTGTTTGGCGCCGTGCAGGTGAGCGCCACAATCAGGACTGCATACGACCGAGGCACACAGGGCCAACACCCGGCATCATGGTGTGGGGAGCGATCTCCTACACTGGCCGTACACCACTGGTGATCTTCGAGGGGACACTGAATAGTGCACGGTACATCCAAACCGTCATCGAACCCATCGTTCTACCATTCCTAGACCGGCAAGGGAACTTGCTGTTCCAACAGGACAATGCACGTCCGCATGTATCCCGTGCCACCCAACGTGCTCTAGAAGGTGTAAGTCAACTACCCTGGCCAGCAAGATCTCCGGGTCTGTCCCCCATTGAGCATGTTTGGGACTGGATGAAGCGTCGTCTCACGCGGCCTGCACGTCCAGCACGAACGCTGGTCCAACTGAGGCGCCAGGTGGAAATGGCATGGCAAGCCGTTCCACAGGACTACATCCAGCATCTCTACGATCGTCTCCATGGGAGAATAGCAGCCTGCATTGCTGCGAAAGGTGGATATACACTGTACTAGTGCCGACATTGTGCATGCTCTGTTGCCTGTGTCTATGTGCCTGTGGTTCTGTCAGTGTGATCATGTGATGTATCTGACCCCTGGAATGTGTCAATAAAGTTTCCCCTTCCTGGGACAATGAATTCACGGTGTTCTTATTTCAATTTCCAGGAGTGTATAAAGTGATTACTCAACACGCTACCTTCTTCTCCGGCGCGATGCTTCTGCTTGCACGTTATTTTTGTCGTGTTGGGTGTCTTTGGCTGCCCCAGTCAAACACAGAAGCTTATCTCTGCGGTTTGTCGCTTGCTGACGTTGGACTGCAGCTGGTGGAGGCGACAGGTGTTCCTCCCATCTCATCCGCCTCGCCTGCTGTAAGCTGCTCTGCTAATCGCTCCCTAGTTGTGGTGAAGTAAAATGTAATCCCTCTGGACCGCGCACACACTTATAACTTTTTGTGTATTGACGTTTTCAATTTCAAGCACGCGACACGGATTAATTGGCGGCATTTATAAATTTTGTTGCCTAACAGTTCGAAGAAACTCCGCTGCAGAGTCAATATCTCATTCTGCAAACATCCCCTAGGCTGTGGCTAAGCCATGTCTCCGCAATATCCATTCTTTCAGGAGTTTCAAGGTTTGCAGGAGAGCTTCTGTAAAGTTTGGAAGGTACGAGACGAGGTAGTGGCAGAAGTAAAGCTGAGAGGACGGGGCGTGAGTCGTGCTTGGATATCTCAGATGGTAGAGCACTTGCCCGCGAAAGGCAAAGGTCCCGAGTTCGAGTATCGGTCCGACACACAATTTTAATCTACCAGGAAGTTTCATATCAGGACACACTCCGCTGCAGAGTGAAAATCCCATTCATTACAGCCCACTGTTCTCACTATGATTTTCACAACTCACCCAGTTAACAGTTCTCGTTAACGGATAATAGCCTCTTCTTTAAATATATGTTCCCCAGCAAGCAGATGCCATGTATTAATTGTGTCCCTTTGGAAGTCAGAGCTGGAGATAGTCTGAAAGTCTCTGACCGTTCTTTCCACCAACCTGTCGTCTTCTAAAGTTGTGTCCCCAGCGCAGAAGACAGCTCGTCAGTCGTGGGATCTGCTTCGGCGGAGGCTGCTACGCTCTCAATTCGGACCTGTGACTGTGCTTTTTGTGGCATGCCACTTGCCCAGGTTAGTCTCTGCATCTACAGAGGGCAAGATCCAAGATTTGTAGTACTGACAATAAATGTAGGCGACACTTCTCATTAATGTATCCTGTTTGGTTATTATTCAAATATTCACATATTTACACTGTCTTTTACAACACTCGATATAGCTTTCTTAACTGTATGGTAACTTTTCCATCCATCTTCCGAAATATGATACACATGTCTGGCTCTTCGGTATCCACTAGACAGAGTGAGTATTACATAGTGACACCTAATTTACCCCCTATATAGATTACAACATGTACGGCTCTGAAGAACCCCCGTAACAGAGTGACTATTACACATTCACATGTAAGTAACGCACGATACTGAGATACGTGTCCGAGCCTCCAAAACGCCCGGAACGGAGATACGCGTCTGGCCCTCCAGAACGCTCGAAACAGACTGACTAGCGCAGACGAAGTACTTCGTCTCCCATGCGCACCAAAGAGACCCGAAGGTGTCCGAACCACTTCCGTTGCAATATCGTTACTCTCATGTTTTTCAAAACTAGTGAACTTTAACAAAAAAGAAAAAGGTAGACTCGAAGGGTAACCATTGGAGATTGTCATACTAAAAGCTGGGTCAAATATAATGAAAAGTTCAGTACAATCGGCGGACTTTCCCACGGGATTGGTACATACTATACCATCCGTCACTTGTACCTCATTCCACTTTTGTACCAAATGCTCCTTCAAGTGTATCAAGCTGCATCAAGGCGACTTCTAGCAAAATAAAATACTGACAGCCACAGCCAGGAATATCACACTCATATTTACATATCTATTACAATCCATGGTGATATTAACACTGTCTTTTACAACACTCGATATAGCTTTCTTAACTGTATGGTGACTTTTCCATCCAACTTCCGAAATCTACGGGCACAAATACTCGCCAGTCCAGCTTAGGAAAAATGTTTATATAGCTCGCTACGCACCATAGCTCCATCTTCCCAGAGCCCTTTCAACAAATGTGTCTCCCATTCGCCTCCCCTAATACTATTTCATGTAATCACTCAGTTTGTATTACTTCTTAAATTAACCCTCAACACTTAAAATATTTAAAGTTCTCAAGATGTCCACTAATTCGTAATCACATGCTGTCGTGTTTTTTCCTCTTTGTTACAGGCATTACCTTACATTCATTGACTTTTAAACAGAGCTGCCGCTTATGACACCAAGTGGAAACTCTATCCATGTCTTTGTGCACTCCCTTACAGTCGTCCAACAGCAGTGCTAAGGAAAAATCTTAGACAGCCGCTGATCCTTTATGATAAATCATTTATTTACATTCTGCTAACATTACTGGTTGTGTCAAGCTTCTTGTGTCACACGCGATACCCCTCAAGAGGAAGATACTGGCTTATATTGGTAAAATATTCATCGATCCAGTCCCATATTTGATAAAACACTCCGTACGATCTTATCTTCGTTAGTAGGTAATGATGTAACAGAGTGTCCAATCCCTTTCGGAAATCTGGGAAGACAGAATTTACCCATTACCAACGTATAATGAAACTTCCTGGCAGATTAAAACTGTGTGCCCGACCGAGACTCGAACTCGGGACCTTTGCCTTTCGCGGGCAAGTGCTCTACCATCTGAGCTACCGAAGCACGAGTCACGGCCGGTACTCACAGCTGTACTTCTGCCAGTATCTCGTCTCCTACCTTCCAAACTTTACAGAAGCTCTTCTGCGAACCTGCGGAGTTTGGAAGGTAGGAGACGAGATACTGGCAGAAGTAAAGCTGTGAGTGACCATCGCTCCTGTAAGACTATCAAAGTCACTAATCTGTATCCCACCGGTAAGACTCACTAAAAGTTCGGATCTCTTTGTGGCAAGGTGGTCTGAAATACTTTTTGGCTTATGGTTTTCGTACTGATTGTTCCAGACTGAAGTCGGACAAAGTTTCCAGCATTAAATCGCAATGGTGTTCACCGTTACCGCCGGCAGAGAATGTGCCTTTTTTTCAGTCCGTTCTCGGCAGGTTGCAGTGAACAGTTCAATGGCAGGGTTGTTCTTGTCAGAATCGACAGCAAACACCGACAGCAATAGTTCAGGTGTACATGCCGACGTCACAAGCCGAAGATGAAGAGACAGAGAAAATATTTGCATATATTGAAAGGGTAATACAGTACGTAAAGGGAGATCGAAGTCTAATAGTCCTGGGGGACAAGAATGAAGTTGTAGGGCAAGGAGTAGAAGAGAAAGTTACAGGAGAACATGGGCTTGGGACAAGGAATGAGAGAGGATAAAGACTAGCTGAGTTCTCTAATAAATTTCAGCTAGTAATAGTGAATACTTTTTTCAAGAAACACAAGAACAGGAGGTATTCTTGGAAAGGGTCGGGTGACACGGGAAGATTTCTGTTAGATAACTTCATGGTCAGACAGAGATTCAGAAATCAGATTCTGAATTTCAAGACGCATCCAGGAGCTGATATACACTCAGATCATAATGCAGTGGTGACGAAGAGTAGGCTGAAGCTTAAGACAGTAGTCAGGAAGAGTCAAGACACAAAGAAGTGGAATACCGAAGTACTAACGCTTGAAGTTCCCTAAGTGAGGAACAACTGAGTAGGCAGTACAGTTGAAGAGGATTGGACATCTCTAAAATGGGCAATCATAGAAGGTTTAAGGAAATACATAGGTACAGAAAAGGTAACTGCGAAGAAGGCATGGGTAACAGAAGAAAAACTACAGATGATAAATAAAAGATGAAAGTACAAAAAAGTTCATGAAAATTCAATAACACAGAAATACAAGTCGCTGAGGAATCAAATAAATATGAAGTGCAGGGAACGTAAGACGAAATGGTTGCATGAAAAAGGTGAAGACATCAGGTTTGGTGGTGACGAAGTAGATAAAGCTAAGGAATTCTGCTGCCTGGGCAGGACATCAAAAGCTGACTAGTGCTGGCAAAAAGAACATTCCTGGCCAAGAGAAGCCTAATAGTATGAAATTTAGGCCTTGATTTAAGGAAGAAATTTCTGAGAATGGAGCACAGCATTGTATGGCTGTGAAATATGGACGATTGGAAAACCAGAAGAGAATCAAAGCATTTGAGACGCGGTGCTACAGTCGAGTCTCGAATGTTAGGTGGACTGATAAGGTGAGGAATGAGCAGGCTCAGCGCAGAATCAGAGAGAAAAAGTAAATTTCGAAAACACTGACAAGGAGAAGGGACAGGATGATAGAGCATCTTTAAGACGTGAGGGAATGACTTCCACAGTACTAGAGGGAACTGTAGAGGGCAAAAACTGTAGAGGAAGACAGAGACTGGAATACATGAAGCAAATAATAGAGGATATAGGTTGCAAGTGCTACTCTCAGATGAAGAGATTGGCGCAGGAGAGAAATTCGTGGCTGCCCGCTTGAAAGCAGTCAGAAGACTAAAAATAAAAAAAAAAGAGAGAGAGAGTGAAAGAGAACTGTGCAGGTTACAGTCACTACCTAATGCTAACGTACGCTCGCGGCACTCCGGTGATATCGAGTTTTGGCTATCTTTGAATGACACCTTTAGCAATGTATCTGAATCTGGCCGTCAGTAGAAACATCTACCTATTAATATGTATCCGCCGACCTCCGTTTCTCATATCTATATTAATTAGCAGTCAGATTTATTTTGTGTCTCGTTAGACCTAATGATTCTGCTTGCTGCTATAAACACTCATCCTCTTGGAGAATCTAATCTACCCTTCTGATATACGTTCCACGTGATAAAGAAATTATCAACTCTCTTGGTTTTCAACCATCAGGTCCTAGAATGACGAGGAGACGACTGCTGTCTATGGGAGAGGTGAGATTTTGGACTTGGACGCGAGTACTTCGGCAGTTAACACTCAAAAGTCTGAGATTCTTGATGTCTGCATTTGCTATTTGGTTCTTGAAGAAATATTTATTTATTTATTTATCTTATGACGTATTTAGATGTCAGGCGAAGTATTATATACAATGAACATTTCCATGGTAAAAGACAAACAATTGTGCGTTGTAGTCGAGTATCGAGAGCGGGTAAGAAGTATCGACCACCGCAGAGATGCTGCACTGCAAAGCGTTAGCGCGAGGCTGCAGCGAGATGTTAGGAAAAGTCGTGCCTGTCGTAGTTCTGAGGCGTCGCCGCCACGCCTCTGCCTTCAAATAACGGCACCAGATGCCAGGGGGGCAGTTCTGTTAGAGGTCGGATCCTGCCCACTTGCAGGAAGTTCCTGTCGGAGTAACGTCGTTGTGCTGCCTACTCGCCGTGACACAGGCCGTTTCAACCGTCAGGGAGTGAAGAGACTTCCGTCTTCTGTGAAGTATGCCTACAAGGCAACGCTGTCAGAACTGTGTCAACAAGTGTCTACAAACATGTGTGTTCTAGTGACTGTAATGAAGCTACAGAACAGTCATTCTGAAATTGTACCAGTTCACCACTCAGTAAAGTGGAATATTTTGTGTGTTCTGAACCACAAATCCACGTGTGCAGTTTCATAGCAACAGTCGAGCCTATCCAGCTATAATAAGTTTTCTTGTAATAAATAAATTATTACTTATGAAGAGTGTTCTAACTGACTGTATTATTACCAGCCACCTCATTATCCAAGAAGTCGGCCACAACAAAGTGTAAATGTAAAAGTAAAATATATTAATGTATAATTGTTTAATCAACTCCATAGCAGATGAGGATGATATGACCAGGTCCACCATATCACCTTGATACGCTCGTGCAAAGCTAGTTCAAGTATGTAATAAAAGCTCTACAGGTGCACCCTGCATAACGTAGAGGAACTAACAATATACCGGTAGCCAAACAACCTAATAATTGCCTGGCTAAATACACACGAAAAACTTTGAACGAATAATAATAGGTCAATCTCACACTGTATTTTTATTGGCGGTGTCGCAGTTCCCACGTTCATTGCGTAAGTATTCTGCCAGCTAAATGACTTTTGGTGCTATATTCGAGGCCTAGCCTACGATCACATCACTGTATGTATCGGTAGAGATCATTTTTATTGCTTTATTTCCAAAATATATTTATTTCTATTCATGGGTCATATCTGAACCAAAAATTCGTTTCCAGTCCATTTACCTCAAACAGGCTTTTAATGGTCGTCTCAGTAGAAGCCAGATAACCTAATGTTTCTGAAAGGCAGAAACACAGATTTAGTGGGGAAGTGGATCGGACTGGCTGTACACTGAAAAGTCAAATACTCCTTATTACAAAATTTTATTAATTTTCAGTAGTCCAACAACGTTTTCTATACATTATCTGACCAGTCAACACCGTGCCCTACCATTTCCTTTATTTTGCTAAAGACAAAAGTTAGTCTGTTCCCTTATATAAGATCCAACAATCATTAGTTAATCAGTTCCACTTTACACTGAATTCCTTTTCTTTTGCTTTCAAACATTCACTTACAAGATCTTATGCAAAGAATACCCCAAAAGAATTTAAACAGCAATATTAAAAACAATTTATTTAAATAACCTCAATTGAACAAAGTAAAATTTCAGTCCCGTAAGTAGAAATTTAATAAAAGAAACAGACCATAGAAGAAGACAATTGTTTTACAATAGTCTATAAATTCACAATTCCAGAGGACAATTTTCATTAAATTTTCAAAAGTTAAATCAGTCTACCAAAAGCATTTATGAGAGCTCTTGATAACAAATAATTTAAGCAAAACTCACGCAGAAAACGATTAGCGTAAGTTCTCATGCAATCAATTACAGTTAGTTAACGAAAGTAAATACAGTTTACAAAATTCGGTTAACCGACAACAGTTATCAAACTATTAACCTGAGAACGCTCCACTATTTGTGGTAATTACTACATTGTGCTAATACACACAGTTGCCGAAAAATAAAAGGTCCAGTGTACGCAGTGAGTTGTCATAACAGAAAAGACAACCTTTTATCAGAGTACCTAACATCTACCCACTCCTTAGACCGGCCGTACCTTTGTACTACTCGTACCACACCTCGCAGGCCTGACCGCCAGAGCAACAGGTTCTTCTTGGCCAATACAGAAGGTTACAGTTCGTCCCTTCTTTCCACCAAACCGAATCAACTTATTCGCTACCAGCGATGTCCATATTTCTCCTCCTCTTAGAAGATCACCTTTACAACACAGTTCTACGAGTTTCTGGAACAAGATCACTTCATCGGATGAAACCGAAGCTAGTCCCCTCAGTTTCAAACACCAAAAGCTTCAAAAGTTCCAAAAGAGAAATAACATGATTCTACACAAGATGGCTACCATGGCGTGTCATCTTCTTCGACTGAATTAGCGAAAGTCTGATCATGTGCCTTCCTTCACACACGCACGCTCCTCTGCTCCCAGCAGCCTCACCAGACCATCCATTCGTTAGCCGTTACTCTCGCAAACTCTGCCTGCAGAAGTCATTCCTCCTCCTCCTTGCCTGTGGGCCCCCTCTCCCTCGCTGGCCTCGCACGCTTCATCAAAACCACCAAAGACATAGTGTATGGTCAGTTTTAATCGTACTCTTTTGGTGATCAGAAGGTATTTTATTCTATATTAGCAATGTTTATTAAAGATCGGAGATGGTATTACTACAGCTTCACAGGGGAACATCACTTTATTTAGACTTTCCTTTCACCCATGACTCCGTCCGTGTACGTTTATGTCACATTTAATGCGCACATCTCTTCCTCCCTGCTTTCTTGATCCTTCTTCACCTCCCCATATGCCCCTGTCATCCTCACCCTCTCTCTGACAATCTCCTTCTCCATTTCTGTGCATAGCCTTCTCTCTCTTTCTCTTTTCATCTCTTCCTTGCTCCCTTTGTGCTAATCTCGTCCCACTCCCTTTCTGCCCACCTCCCCTTCCGTCTCTCTCTGTCCATCTCTGCCCCCTCTCTGTGCCCATCTCCTGCACTCCCTCTCTCTGCCTCCATATATCATCCACACCCTCCCTCTGACCATCCTCTACTCACCCCTCTCTCTCTGTCCAAATCATCTTCTCTACCTTCTCTGTCTGTCCCCTCCTTCTCCTCCTCCTCCTTCTCCTTTCTGTTCATTTCCTCCTCCACCTCTCTCTGTGGCGTACTTCCCAATCCTCTGTCAATCTTCTCCTCCTCCTCTCTCTGTCCATATCCTCCCCCGCCTTACTCTATCCAACCTCCCCACTATCTACCTCAATGTGCCCCTGCCATGCTCATCAATATGTGTAGCCCCTCCAATAAAGCAGGTCAATACTACTCCCACAACAAGATTGTCATGCAGGGCAGGCTACATGTCGAGAGGCTTCAAAATCATTAATTCGCCCCTGATTCAGAGGCCAACATGCAAAGCAGATAAGTTAAGCAGACTAATACTACACCAACACATCATACCTGTCATGCAAGGCTGCCCACATGTTGGAGAACTGAAAAAAACCTTTCTTGCCCTGATAGGCTGGCAGCATTGCAAAGCAAGTTGATTTGAGTGGCCAATACTGTTATTTTGCATAGGGCAGCCTATACACCAGAGGCTGGAAGAAACACGTTTACGCCTGTGTCTCCACTCTTATGGGAGTTAGGACGCTATAAATGCTACAGTGCTCATTCACATAAGGCCCGATGTTTCTGTGACAAATGTGTCTGTAATCTGTTGTGGGTTTGGTAGGAGATCTCACACGTATATATATGTATATAACAGACTAGCCTCTTCCACATGTCTTCAGTCGTTTGTGTGTTCAACAGATTTACTGCACACATATCCTGCTTCCCCCTTTCTGTTTACATTACTTCCCATCACTCTCTCTCCCACCCTCTCTCTCTCTCTGTCTCTCTCTCTTTCTCACGCATCTTGTCCTGCCTTCTCTCTTCCCCACTTAATCCATTCCCCCCCCCCTCCCCTTATCTCTCCCAACCTCTCTGCCCTATCTCTCAGACAATTTGTTTCTGTGTGTGTGTGTTTGAGGTTTACGGGCGCTAAACAGCGCGGTCATCAGCGCCCAAATTTGTTTCTCCCTCTCCCTCTATCACTATAATCCTCCCCCTCTCTCTGTCCATAACCACCTCATCCCTCTCCATGTACATCTCCTCCTCATTCTCTCTCTTTCCATCTGTTCCTTCTCTCTATGTTCAACTCCTCCTTTCCTCTCTCCCTGTCGATTTGCTCTACCTCCCCTCTCTTTGTCCATCCTCTCTAGTTTCCATACCCATCCCCTCCTTCATATCCCTCTGTCCAGACCATATTCCTTGCACTGTCTCCTTCTTCCCCACTTTATCTTTCTGTATCCTATTCCTCAACTCTCTGCCTACCCCAGCTCCTCCCTCACTTATCCTATCCCTTCAATACACTCTGTCTATTCCTCTCTTCTGCCATCACTCTCAGTATCTGTCCATCTCCTTCTGCCCCCATTCTCCCTATCTGTCCATCACCTCATGACCTCCCCATATCTATCCTCATCACATGTATGCCCATCTCTTCCAACCCCTGGTTCGCTGTCCATCTGCTGCTTCACCATGTATTTCCATCTGCCCATCTCCGTACATCTATTTCCCATACCTCTTACAATTCCCCTCTCCTCTCGTGATTTTTGCCCATCTCTTCCTCCCCTCTCTGTCCATAATCTCCTTCATCCATTTCAACATTCCCACTATCATGTAGACATGCATGTGTTGGCGTTACATATTAGGCTGTTACTTCAAGTTACAGCCAAGGCAAGGAGGAGGAGATGGATAGGGAGAGAGAGCGAAGAATATTGACTGGGAGAGAGGGGAGGAAGAGATGGATCAACAGATGTGGCACGTGGATATGGGCATAGAAGGGAGTGCCTTTGTTTCTTGCTACTTGATGTGTAGCATGCCATACAGAGCAAATTAATTACACAGGGTTATATTACATCCGTATAACATGTCAGTCATGCAGGGAAGCCTATATGGAAGTGGTTGAGGAAACAAACTTTTCCACCTCTCCTGTCAGACTATGAGGCCTGCTGTTTCTATACGAATTATTTTTAAATCAGAGCAGGGATTTGGGAGGAGATCACAGACATACACATACTATCTCCTTTATATGCAAACTGGCCAAATTCTTACATATATACCCATGTACATATATTCACATATGTTGCACATATCGCTTCCCTCCTCTGCCTTCTCACTGTCCATCTCCTTCCCCCCTCAGTCCATCTTCTGCACCTCAGACTGTCCATTTCCCCCTTCCTTCTCTGTCCAATTCCTCCTCCACCCTCTCTAAGTGCCTATTCTCATCTGCCTCCAGTCTCTGGCTATCTCTCCTTCTCACAACACTTTCCATCTCCTACCATCTCCTTTTTCTCTGACCATCTCCTCCCACCCTCATCTCTCGTTCCATTTCCTCCTGCCCCAGCTTCCTATCAATCTCGTCCAGACCCCAGCTCCCTATTCACTTTCTCATCTCCACCTCTCCATTTTCATGTCCCCTTCTTCACCTCCTTATGCATCTTCTATCTCCTCTCGTTTTCCACCTCCTCCTACTTCTTCCATGCCCATCCCCTTCTCTATCCATCTCAGTGATCAGACACCCATGCACATCCCCATTCTCTCCATGTCTTCCTCTTTCTCAACACTTTGTCCATCTTTTCCAAAAACTCTGACCATATCTTCCTCCATTATCTCTCTCTCTTTTTTACTCCTACCTTTTGTCAGTTAATCTCTTCCACCTGCCCACCATCTACTTTTTTCACCTGCCTCCTACTTCTCATGCTCCTCCATTGTCCCTCCCCCTTCCCCTCTCTGTCTGTCTCCTCCCTCTTCCATCTCACTCTGTATCCATCCCCTCCTCCTATTCCTTTTTTCAATCCAGCCTCTCCGCCATTTCAGCCTTCCCCCAGCTGCACCCATCAGCACATATAGGCCTGCAGAACAGGTCAGTAAGGCGGCTGGGGACTACTCCAAGACAAAAAACCTATCACATGAGGGAGTCTACATGTCATGAGCTGGAAAACTATTTCTTGTCCCTGCCCTTTGGGTTATTCTGCAAAGCACACCTCTTGGTCCATCTCCTCCTGCTCCCACAATATCTATCTCCACCCTTCTCTCTGTCTCCTCCTTCCTCCAAGTCTCTTTCAGCACTACATCTCATCTTCACTCCCTCTTTGTCATGACACTTCTCCCCCTCACAACTGTCAGCACTTTCTCCTTCTCAACCACCTCTCTGCCCATCTCCTCCTACACCTCCCTCTGCCCCTCTTTCCTCTCCTTGCTCTGCCTACATCCTAGTCTCCCATCTCTCCCATTCATCCTGCCCCACTCTCAGCCCATCCCCTCTGCATCCTCTCTCTGTCCATCTCTGCCTCCCCTCTTTCTTTGTCCATCTCCTCTTCCCTCCCTTCTTTGACCATCTATTCCTCACCATCTCTCTCTTTCCATATCCTCCTCCCCCTGCTCTTTCTGTCTTATCCTCCCCGTGTCCCTGATAATCTCCTCCTCTCCCTCTCTCTTTCTAACTTCGTCCGCCCCATTTCTTCGCCCATGTTAGCTTGCCATCCTCCTCACGTCACCCTATTCATCTCTACCTACTCCTCGCCCTGCCCCTGTCACTAACCATCTCCTTCTTCACCACCTACTCCTCCTCCTCACATCAGCATATTCATCTCGTCCTATCCCTCTCCTTGCACCTGTCTCTAACCGTCTCCTCCTGCCCCACTCCCTCTACCTGTTCACTTCTCCACTCTCTCATTATCCATCTGATACTCCCTATTCCTCTGCTCCTCTCTCTCTCATCGATCTCCTCCTCCATCTTCCTTTACGTGGTCTAAGCAGGTCTGGTCTTTGCTTGTAGTTTATCTTAGATTTTAAAACTCTTTGGGAAGATGTAAACAGATGTTTGTGAAAATGCTAAGTTATGATTTACCCGTTACTTTGCTGTGTGTACCAGAAAATGAAATCGCCAACAGAAATGTAAGTAAACGTATTAATATATTACGTAATCATGCTATTCGCATAACGTACAACTGTAATAGGTTTATCCTTCCACACAGGTTTATTTTTCGATTCTTAACCCCACTGGCACACACAGCTAATATACGTAACCTATCAGCTAAAGTATAAGTAACTGTATAATGTACCTGATGATGGCAGCGTGCTGCCGAAATGCATTGTGCTGATAAAATATTAGTAAAAAGTGACTGCAGCAGTATAAATTATTCCACATAACTATAAGTCTATTTCAACTCTATTTCTCTTCGAGTTTCCGAGAGCCTAGCATGTTTTAAAACAGAAGTTTTGATAGCGACAGGAGGATAGTAGATCGCAAATTATGAGTTTTTAACTATTTCGGTGTCACATGTTGAATGGGTGGCAAATAACTTGGTGTTAAACAGAACTTAATTTTTCTGCAACCAGTATCGACTTAATATTATCATGTGGCAGGTTTTGCAGTTCCAAGTGATGTAAAGCACGTACCCATGATAGCAAAGTATGATAAATACAGTATCAAGCAAAATATTGCGCAAAAAGGAAAGAACTGATTGAGGTGTTGAAATACAACTTCCGAATAGGAACTTATTCTCTTAGAAGTAACACTGGCACACTCGTGCAGTGCCTGATGCATTTGTTAGACTGCACTTGAAATTTCTAAATGGGATGTTGCCACTTTTACGGTTTTGAACACTTTCTCCAATGTACAACATTTCTGAGTATCTTTGCTGGACTTAAGGAACGTGACCTCTGATTTTCCATGTTGTTTCTCATATTCCAAACGTTGCACTGGTTCAGGATTACATGTAGTGTCATACGATGGTATGTCCAAGGTGTTCGTACTTCAACTCCTCTGCCATTTCCTTCAGTTTTTGAGCAACATATGAATCATCATGAAAATAGTTTGTCAGAAACGATGGAAAGTTGACCTAGTTTTGTAGGTTTACTCGAAAAATTACCTTAAAGGCACGTAGCTCAACATAAGGATTTTGAAGATAATTATTCCCAATGTTAGCAATAATCGCAAATAAGGAACCAATTCGAAAGACTCTTCTCCATAATCTAGATACGAGTTCTGCCTGTTTAAGAGCTATTTTCGCTGTAGCCCTAATTATATCTTCCACTCCATACCGTTCCCTGATCCATTTTTTTCCTATCCTAGTAATTCCCAACATATTCCCCATTACTGGCTGCGTATACCGCAGTTTTCGAATTGTTTCTCGTTACATGATCATGTCTCACTGATATTAAGTCAAAAGTGGCAACAGACCAATTTTAAAACGTACTTTTCACACGACAGTAAAACCTTCGTTTGGGACATCTATTTTTCATTTTCAAAAACACTTCAGGTTATTTTTACTCTCATCCGTTTCTTTTGTTACTCGTGCTGTCATTGTGTGCCTAAATACAAAAACTCATCTAATGCTTCTAGGAATTAATTGTTCATTTTTACTATTTATGGTCAGTAATTTGATACATATTACTTTTCCCTCGTTGCGATGTTGCTCTGTTGCGTTCAGTAGAACCCACCATTACTTACTGTGTCATCAGGGTGACAGATATTCCTTTCTATTTTTCCCAATTTAAGCACAGAAAATTTCCTCTATGGCTGCTGGGAATAGTTTTGTTGGTACGTAATCTCCCTATCTGACTCCTCTTTCAATTCCTCAACTGTCACTCCCCTGCTGAGGTCTAATAGAAGCTCTAGCACTGACACATTCGTTGTTCAATGTACTGACGTGCAAGGTGAATCCTAACTCTACAGACAAAATTTCGGAGTATTTGAAGGGATGTTTTCGGAGAATTTTCACATGAGAGAGTCGTGGTCTCCTGTGGCTGGATACTGAATAACTGGAAAACAATAGACCGGTCGCCAAGGTCCGGTCTCATGGCCAGCTTGGTCAACGGACATCTGTTGACTTCTTCTGTGAGCTTGTGAACAGCATAGAATAGTAGGCTCCTACCGACAGTTAAACGGACCTGGTTGCCAGGATTATCGCAGCCGCGCCAGCAGTGTATAAAACTCGAGGGCTTCTCGAGCGCTTAATACAGTCTATAGTGCGACACTGTACGCTCTTCCGTGCTCTTAGTCGTCGATATTTTCGTCGACACCTGAGTTGAACAGTTCTGCATTTGTCGCGTACAGCACTATACACAGACAGAACACACAGAGGCAAAAGTGTGCGTATTTCGTTTGAGGTTATTGAATCACTTTATGTTTTGTGACTGTATTGTACCTTTTTCGCTGCTGCGAAGGAATTTGCACAGGAAAAAAGATAACTTAGCTAAGAAATCTTGTAAACCACAATTCTCAGAAAATATTCCCGAGCAACATTCGAAATTCTTTTGTTGGAGTTCAGGTTTCCCATGTGTACTGAATCGGTTGTACACTACTGGCCATTAAAATTGCTACACCAAGAAGAAATGCAGATGATAAACAGTTATTCATTGGACAAATATATTATACTAGAACTGACATGTGGTTACATTTTTAAGCAATTTGGGTGCATAGATCCTGAGAAATCACTACCCAGAACAACCACCTCTGGCCGTAATAACGACCTTGATACGCCTGGGCATTGAGTCAAACAGAGCTTGGATGGCGTGTAAAGGTACAGCTGCCCATGCAGCTTCAACACGATACCACAGTTCATCAAGAGTAGTGGCAGGCGTATAGTGACGAGCCAGTTGCTCGGCCACCTTTGACCAGACGATTTCAATTGGTGTGATATCTGGAGAATGTGCTGGCCAGGGCAGCAGTCGAACATTTTCTGTACCCAGAAAGACCCGTACAGGACCTGCAACATGCGGTCGTGCATTATCCCGCTGAAATGTACGGTTTCGCAGGGTGCCGTCAATGCGGACAAGAGGTGACCGAGACGTATAACCAATGGCACCCCATACCATCACGCAGGGCGATACGCCAGTATGGCGATGACGAATACACGCTTCCAATGTGCGTTCACCACGGTGTCGCCAAACACGGATGCGACCATCATGATGCTGTAAACAAAACTGGGATTCATCCGAAAAAATGACGTTTTGCCGTTCGTTCACCCAGGTTCATCGTTGACTACACCATCGCAGGTGCTCCTATCTGTGATGCAACGCCAAGGGTTACCGCAGCCATGGTATCCGAGCTGATAGTGCTGTTCGTGCAGATGGTTGTTGTCTTGCAATCGTCCCCATCTGTTGACTCAGAGATCGAGACGTGGCTGCACGATCTGCTACAGCCATGCGGATAAGATGCCTGTCATCTGGACTGCTAGTGATACGAGGCCGCTGGGATCCAGCACGGCATTCCGTATTTCCATCCTGAACCCACCGATTCCATATTCTGCTAACAGTCATTGGATCTCTACCAACGCGAGCAGCAATGTCGCGATACGATAAACCGCAATCGCGATAGGCTACAATCGCGACCTTTATCAAAGTCGGAAACGTGATGGTACGCTTTTCTCCTCCTTACATGAGGCATCACAACAACGTTCCACAAGGCAAAGCCGGTCAATTGCTGTTTGTGTATGAGAAATCGGTTGGAAACTTTCCTCATGTCAGCACTCTGTAGGTGTCGGCACTGGCGCCAGCCTTGTGTGAATGCTCTGAAAAGCTAATCATTTGCATATCACAGCATCTTCTTCCTGTCGGTTAAATTTCACGTCTGTAGCACGTCATCTTTGTGGTGTAACAATTTTAATGCCCAGTAGTGTATGTCACAGCTCAGTAGGCAGTTCTGGGAGTTGCAGCTGCGGAGCTCATCTTGTGAACGGGTACGCTATTAAGCCGTGCGGGGTTGCGGTGACGTGGGTTGTCGTGTGTAGACTGCTTTCAGCGAACTGGCGGCGATAGCTTGCGGTCGAGTGGCCGCACACGCCCCCGCCTCCAGATACGCCTCTGCTGCAATCAACAGCAATCACCATAAATGTTTGCGGAATAATATCGGCAGCGCCGCGTGCCAGCGTTGGCAGGCCTGCGAGCCGCTCCTCGCCGTGGCGACGCTGCCGCCTGTCACCGCCGCTGAAATACGGCGCCATTACCTGGCCGCATCCCGCTAATGCCCCCGTTATATATACCTGCGACGTTTCATCACCGCCGCTTGTCCACGGTCGCGCTTAACACTCCGTAGCGATTTGTGCCAGGCACGGTCCTAGACTCTGGGATCTATTAAAATTTTCCAGCTCTCTCGATCACTCAGGAAAATCAGTGGCCACTACTGGAGAAAACTGCCGCAGCCACTAGATAAAATACGATTTACATGTAATCAATGACTAAATAAATACGTCTACATTTAAAATAAATCAAGTTCAAGAGCCTGATAGCTGCTAAGTTGAATCACTTTAGTTTTCTCCAAGTTTCCATGACAAATGTATCACGTTACTCGCGCAAATTATATGAGAAAATGATCATAAAGTGCCAAACGACCCTTTTTTGTTGGGTTAATCCTCGGAGTAGTGAAGCAACAAATCTCTTACCAAAAGCAGGTCTTCTGGTCCACGCCGTAAACCAATTAGGTTCCTTTCGGACAATGCTGTTGCATTAGCTTCATACTTAACAATCATATACAACCGTTCGCTCGACGAATGATCCGTACCCAAAGACTGGAAAGTTGCACAGGTCACACAAATATTCAAGAAAGGTAGCAGGAGTAATCCACTAAATTACAGGCCCATATCGTTAACGTAGATATGCAGCAGGATTTTAGAACATATATTGTGTCCGAACTTAATGAATTACCTAGACGAAAAAGGCCTATTGAGACACAGTCAACATGGGCTTAGTGATGACTGGGTGTTGTGTGATGTCCTTAGGTTAGTTAGGTTTAAGTAGTTCTAAGGGGCTGATGACCATAGATGTTAAGTCCCATAATACTCAGAGCCATTTAACATGGGCTTAGAAAACATCGTTCCTGTGAAACACAACTAGCTCTTTATTCACGTGAAGTGCTGAGTGCTATTGACAAGGGATTTCAGATCGATTCGGTATTTCTGTATTTCCAGAAGGCTTTTGACACTGTGCCACACAAGCGGCTCGTAGTGAAATTGCGTGCTTATGGAATATCGTCTCAGTTATGTGACTGGATCTGTGATTTCCTGTCAGAGAGGTCACAGTTCGTTGTAATTGACGGAAAGTCATCGACTAAAACAGAAGTGATTTCTGGCCTTCTTCATGGTAGTGTTATAGTCCCTTTGCTGTTCCTTATCTATATAAACGATTGGGAGACAATCTGAGCAGCCCTCTTCGGTTGTTTGCAGAAGACGCTGTCGTTTATCGACTAATAAATTCATCAGAAGATCAAAACAAACTGCAAAACGATTTAGAAAAAAATGTCTGAATGGTGCGAAAAGTGGAAGTTGACCCCAAATAACGAAAAGTGTGAGGTCATCCACATGAGTACTAAAACGAACTCGTTAAACTTTGGTTCAAACAAATGGTTCAAATGGCTCTGAGCACTATGGGACTCAACTGCTGTGGTCATTAGTCCCCTAGAACTTAGAACTACTTAAACCTAACTAACCTAAGGACATCACACACACCCATGCCCGAGGCAGGATTCGAACCTGCGACCGTAGCAGCAGCGCGGCTCCGGACTGGAGCGCCTAGAACCGCACGGCCACCGCGGCCGGCAAACTTTGGTTACACGATAAATCAGTGTAATCTAAAAGCCGCAAATTCAACTAGATTACGAACAATTTAAATTGGAAGGAACACATAGAAAATTTTGTGGGGAAGGCTAGCCAAAGACTGCGTTTTATTGGCAGGACACTTAGAAAATGTAACAGACCTACTAAGGATACTGCCTACACTACGCTTGTCCGTTCTCTTTTAGAATACTGCTGCGCGGTGTGGGATCCTTACCAGGTAGGACTGACGGAGTACATCGAAAAAGTTCAAAGAAAGGCAGCACGTTTTGTATTATCGCGAAATATGGGAGAGAGTGTCATTGAAATGATACGGGATTTGGGCTGGAAATCGTTGAACGAAAGGCGTTTTTCGTTGCGACGGTATCTTCTCACGAAATTCCAATCACCAACTTTCTCCTCCGAATGCGAAAATATTTTGTTGCACGGGCCTACATAGGGAGGAACGATCACCACGATACAATAAGGGAAATCAGAGCTCGTACGGAAAGATATAGGTGCTCATTCTTTGCGCGCGCTGTACGAGATTGGAATAAAAGAATTGTGAAGGTGGTTCGATGAACCCTCTGCCAGGCACTTAAATGTGATTTGCAGAGTATCCATATAGATGTAGATGCAGATGTAAATAATTACTATAAGATCTAATCTCCTTAAGAGAAACAGCTACAAATTACATTTTTATCATTTTTTACAAGACTCCAGTTGATAGTGTATTACGGATGTCAGCAGTTTCTGCCATTAAACTGCATGACAAAATTGGAGAGCATAACACTATGAACACCTAGAGCGAAACTTACCAGACTAATGGTACGGTAGATAGGAGTGAATATAAATAATTTTGAATTTTTTTAAAAAAAAGGCCAAGTGCATTTCAGCTCACAGAGACTGTTGAGTAGAAACAACAGTGTTAATCTTATTATTTCCTTATTTATAGGTTTTTGTGGTGATGGGAAGTTATCGAACTGTGTTATCGATGTAGGACAATAATATTTTTTTTCCTTCAAAAAATGTTTTATTCAGTACAATAACTAAAAATATTACATGAATTGTGATATTCTACTCTGTTTTCCAAATAAATATTGTTATGTCTCCAATTGTTATATCTCTAATTACTTCCTAGTAACAACAATTTGATGAACTTGGTTTGTTTGCTAATACATTAGGTCACATGTGTTAAAAAATGACTCCTCATTTTTTAAAATAAATGTCAATAATCGATCTTGTTTTTTTTGTGAAAACAAATATGATCAAAGTCTTTGCTTTCTTAATAACATGTTTTACATGCGTGCGATCTAAATTACTGTTTACTTTTTTCATATAATTTAATCACAGCATGAACTCCTGTGTTGGGAACAGTGCCCGGTGGTTCTTCATTTCTATCAAATACTTTGTTTCTTCATAGAAACACTGATTATTAGTTTTTCTGTTCATCCCACAAATTCCGAAAACACAACCAAATATTTTCGATTAGAAGAAACACTTTGGATTAATGAAATTGGACTGTAAATTTGCTTACAATAAAACAACACAATTTTTGTTCTTACAAATAAAGTTCTATCATACAGTGAATAAAACATCAACTGACAGTGTCGCCAACTTTGAAATTTATAATTTCTCCGTTACATTGGTTCACTACCAACCTCGACAATCAGATCTTCGAATTATATTCTCATTTGTACTGTGACACGATAGCACTGAACATTTTTGGGAGTTTCGTTCCTATTCACTGCACTGTCTTTATCACCATATTTTACGCTACTGCGGTACTTTCGTGCCTGTGGGGATTGTTAACTGAAATGTCACCCCTGTACGAGCATATTTTGAGTAGTTTCATCACAGAGTATAATTTTTCCTACAAATGGGAAATGGTGCGAGTATATGATGGGCAACGGGGTTACATAATGATACTGAGAGGTTTACATGAAGGTAGCAACACCTCGTCATCTGGACACAATTTTTCGACGGTCCATCTTCAGGTGCGTAGGCCGTCGCACTGTCTCGCCAGAAATGAAATCAAACACGCCGCGGCGGCTCCTTTATACACCGACCGTGGGTCCACCACGCGTGCGCGAAAATAACTGCCCTCTAGGAACAGGCACAACGGCGCACCGGTGGCGAAAGCTCGTGAAAACGATAAATCGATATGAAACTCTATTGCCGGTTTTTGAAGACCGAGTCAAGGACCGTTGTTTCTTAATGTCAAACAGAACAGGATTACAACTCTGACTTAAAGGATGTCTCTTTATAATATTGTCAGATAGGCGGATTTCAATGGCTTCTTTCATTACTCAATCCCAATACCGCGTCGCAGGGGCAACCACCTGTGTCTCATCGTACAACATTTTATGTCCTTCCCTAAGACAATGTTTGCCACCGCAGACTTTTCTGGCTGAAATAAACCTGTGTGGCGATGATGCTCCACGCAACGATCTTGGACCGTACGAACTGTTTGCCCAATATAGACCTTGCCGCAGTGGTAGGGAATGTTGTAGACTCCGGGCTTTCTCAAACCTAAATCACCCTCCACCGAACCCAACAGCGCTCTGGTCTTAGTTGGCGTTCGGAATACACTTTTAATATTAAATGTCTTTAAAATTCTACTTATTTTTCAAGATATGCTCCCCGCAAAAGGTAGGAATGCCACCGACTTGCTTGTATCTCCGTTGGTTCCCGCGAAGGTCCAAACTACAGAGCACGACGGATCTGATTGTCGGTATAACCGTTCTGCTTGAACATAGCTTTTAGATGGTCCGACTCTTCTGTCAAGCTATCTGCATCTGAGATGACGTAAGCTCTTTTTACCAATGTACGTAGGACCCTGTTGCGTTAGTGCGATGGATGACAACTTGATACATGAAGATATCGGTCCGTATGCGTGGGCTTGCGATAAACACTGTGTCCTAATGTCTCATCATCCCTCCTGCAGACCGAGACATCTAACAACGGAAGTTTTCCATCCTTTTCAACTTCCATTGTGAACTTAATATTGGGATTCAGGCAATTAAAATGATCTAGAAAACGATCTAGATCATCCCTCCCATGTGGCCATACCATAAAGGTATCGTCACGTATCACCAGAAGCAAGTTGGTTTTCAGAACACCGCCATGTCCTCATCTTCCATAAACAAACTGGCGACTGTGGGGGATAATGGACTCCCCATAGCCGTTCCGTCCGTTTGTTCAACGTATTTGTCTTTAAATAAAAAATACGTCGACGTCAACACATGGCGACAAAGCTTAATTTTATCTTCGTCCAATTTTTCACCAAGCAATAGCATAGAGTCTTCAACTCTGCTGAACAGAGACACAACATCAAAACTAACAAGCAAATCCGTGGGACTGAGACACAAAGACTTCAAACGCTGAATAAAATCCTAAGAATTGGAGATATGGTGTTCGCATTTTCCGACATGGGGCCTGAGAATGGACGCTAAATACTTGCCTAAGTTGTAAGTAGGAACTTTGCGTGGAGCATCATCGCCACACACGTTTATTTCAGCCAGAAAAGTCTGCGGTGGCAAACATTGTCTTATGGAAGGACATAAAATGCTGTACTATGAGACACTAGTGGTTGCCCCTGCGTCGCGGAATTGAGACTGTGTAGTGAAAGAAGCCACTGAAATTCGGCTATATGACGATATTATAAACAGAGATAAGGAGTATCTTTTAAGGAAGAGTTGGAACCCTGTTCTGTTTGACATTAAGAGACAACGGTCCCTGTCTCTGTCTTCAAAAACTGTAAGTAGAGTTTGATATCGATTTATCGTTTTCACGAGCTTTCACCACCGGTGCGGCTTTGTGCCTGTTGCTAGAGTGCAGTTATTTTCGCGCACGCGTGGTGAACCCACGGTCAGTGTATAAAGGAGCCGCAGCGGCGTGTTTGACTTCAGTTCCGGCGAGATAGTGCGACGGCCTGCTCACCTGAAGATGGTCCGCCGAAATATTGTGTCCAGATGACGAGATGTTCCGGCTGGAGACCCGATATGAATACAATGAATTATTAGGCCGGGAAAGTTTACGGAGCCAGTCAGTTAGTTATTCAAATGTTCGTCAGTTCGTGTCAATGATTCTCTTATAGAAATGTATAACAACTAAGTTTACAGGATATGTACACATGATTAGTGTTAACATTAATGAATACATTATTCTTTTTAGTTCTGCTCATCTACAACTACATCTACGTGGATACTCCGCTCATCACACTTAAGTGCCTGCAAGAGGGTTCATCGAACCATCTTCACAATAATTCTTTATTATTCCACTATCGAACAGCGCGGAGAAAACGAATACCTACATCTCACCGTGCGATCTCTGATTTCTCTTATTTTATTGTGACGATCGTTTGTCTCCGTCTAGGTCAGCGTCAACAAAATATTTTTGCAATTGGAGGAGAAAGTTGGTGATCGAAGTTTCGTGAGAAGATTCTCCAGCAACGAAAAACACCATCTTTTGAATGATGTCCGTCATAAATCCGGTATCGTGTCCGTGACACTCTCTCCCCTATTTCTCGATAACGCAAAACGAGCTGCCCTCCTTTGGACTTTTTCGATGTCCTACTTAAAATCCTATGTGGCAAAGATCCCATATAGAACAGCAATACTGTAGCAGAGGACGAACAAGCATAGCATAGGCAGCCTCTTTAGCAGATCTGTTGCATCTTTTTGCGTTCTGCCAATATAACATAGTCTTTGGTTTGCCTTCCCCACAACTTTATCTATGTAATCATTCCAGCTCATTCTTGTGATGGCTCCAGCTCATTCATTCATAATTATAATTTCTAAGAATGTAATCGAATTGATAGCCCATAAATTTGTGTCTTTTATCGTGTAATCAACATTTAACGGATTCCTTTTCTGTATTCATGTGGATGACCTTACACTTTTCCTACTGAGAGATAACTGCCACTTTTCGAACCATTGAGATATCGTGTCTAAGTCATTTTGCAATTGGATTTCATCTTCTAATGACTTTACTAAACGGTAACTGACACCATCATCAACAAACAATCTAAGAGGACTGCTCAGATTATCTCCTAAATCTTTTATGTTGATTATAGAAAGCAGAGGGCCTATGATAATTCCTTGAGGAACATTAGATATCACTTCCGTTTTACTCAGTGATTTTTCTTCTGTTACTACGAGAGGAAATCACGGATTCAGTAGCACAACTGAAGCGCTGATTTACAGGTACACAGCTCCTGTGAGGAACGACATCAAAAGCCTTCACGAAATTTAAAGGCGCGCGGGATTAGCCGAGCGGTCTTAGGCGCTGCAGTCATGGACTGTGCGGCTGGTCCCGGCGGAGGTTCAAGTCCTCCCTCGGGCATGGGTGTGTGTGTTTGTCCTTAGGATAATTTAGGTTAAGTAGTGTGTAAGCTTAGGGACTGATGACCTTAGAGTTAAGTCCCATAAGATTTCACACACATTTGAACATTTTGAAATTTTGAAATATGGAATCAATCTGAGATCCCCTATTGTTAGCACTCAATATTTCGTGTGAATAAAGAGATGGTTGTATATCACAAGAACATTATTTTATGAAATCGTGCAAACTGTTTGTCAGTATACTGTTACCTTCGAGGTAATTCACAACGTTCGAACACAGCGTACGTTCCAAAATCCTAATGCAAATACAACGTTAGTGATATAGGTTTGTAGTACAAGGGGTTATCCTATTTTCTTTCTTGAATATTCGAGTGACCTGGGTAACTTTACATTCTTTTACTATGGATCTTTCGCCGAGCGAGCGGTTGTATAGGATTGCTAAGTATGGGACTATTGTATCAGCAAATTCTGAAAGGAATCTTGTCGATGCTTTTTTGACAGGAAGACTTACTTTTCGGACAAAATCATGACGAACGTTTTGTGGGATGCCATCGCTGGGAGCTAACAACTGACGTTCGTAATGGCCAAACTGCCACAAGAGTATATTATCAAAGTGTCCTGACGCTGTCAAGAGGAAAGGCCCGGAGAAACTGTCCACAGTGGCAATTTTTGCTCCTTGATCGAGACTCAGCTGAAACTTCACACGATCCAGTAACAGATGCTACATTTTTGGGCTACTAAATTTTGCCTCACGCTCCCCATTGTCCTGATACCCAATGACCTCTTCCTCTTTCTTTGAACGAAGAAACCATTGCGTAGCAGGCATTTCCAGAAACACGACGAAATTATTTCACAAGCAGAGTATTTCCTCAACAGCTAAAATGCAAATTTCTCCAACCAACGTCTCCGTCTACTCGTCCAACTTTGAGAGAAATGTTAGCAGTGAAGGGTGAATATGTGAAAGACTAATAATTTCAGCTGGTTTATCAGTCCGATCTTGACATTTTGAGAGGTGTGAAGTGAAGAAATACACTAAGAAGAAATATGCTGCTTTGTGAGTAATGGATATCGTCGTTATTTCGTAATAGATTGATTGAGAAGTGCACATTATACTTCCCCTCTTCTGGTGGACATATTATAATAATTTTTTTTTCAATATAACCATCTTGATCACTTAATATATTTATTATAATATAGTTATAAAATAGAAATCGTAAAACAACGCTAATTGTCGCTATTAATACTAGCCATAGTTTTATTTGCCTTCGCGTTCAATACACGAGATGAACGTCGTCTTCCCTCCAGGGATTCCCATTTTAAAAATTGGTTCAAATGGCTCTGAGCACTATGGGACTTAACATCTGAGGTCATCAGTCCCCTAGAACATAGAACTTCTTATACCTAACTAACCTAAGGACATCACACATATCCATGCCCGAGTCAGGATTCGAACCTACGACCGTAACGGTTGCGCGCTTCCAGACTGAAGCGCCTAGAACCGCTCGGCCACACGGGCCGGCGTCCCATTTCAACTCACGAAGTATCTCCGTAATATCTGTGTGCTCACCGAACTTACCGGTAGCAAATATAATAACGCGCCTAAGAACTGCTTCGATGTTTTCCTTTAATCTCACCTGGTGCGGATCCCAAACATTCGAGTAATGCTCAAGAATGGGTGGCGCTAGTTTCTGTTTACAGTATCCTTTACAGATAAGCTACATTTACCTCGAATTCTCCTAGTAAACCGAGTCAACCACTCGCGTTCCCCACTACTGACCTAACTTGCTCGAGCCATTTCCTATCGCTATGCAGCGTACGGCTAGATATTTAGTCTATGTTACTGTGACAAGATGCATAACACTAACACTATATTCCAAGATTACCCTCCTCATCCGTATTAACTTACTTTTTCTGCATTTGCAGCAAGTACCCATCATCACACATTATAGAAATTTTGTGTAAGTTATCCTGTATCCTCCCACATTCACTGTATGACTACACTTTCTCGTAGATTAAGCGTCGCCAGCAAGCAGTTGCAGATTGCTGTTCATGCTACCCGCAGGGTCATTTATGTTTGCGCTCCGTCTGAAAAGCTGAGTCATTGCAATAAAAAAAGGTTTTAAGATAATTACTCGTCTTCCAGCGGCCAATACGCCATTAGTTATCGTCTCACAAAATAAATGAAAGCAGCAGCAGCGTAATTTCAGCGCTGAGGCCGCATCTATACGCTCCGTACTCGCTACTTCCAACGAACTTCGCGTGACGTCGCTTACTACCTAGGACAGTAGCGTGCTCTATAGCTGACGCGCGACTGCCGGAGCCCGTCTACTCGGCGGCGGCGCCCACCTGTGCCACACCCATTGCTACGTCACAGTCTAATTCACCTTCGTGATTTCAGTATCTGGTGCTTTCTGATTGCTACTACTATGTATCAGTTTGCGCCAATCCCATATGATTTCTGAAATGTTGCTCTGGGCCATTTCTGTAAGCTCTTATTGTAGACTTCAGTGCGACGACTGATTTTGATGCACCTCTCCACACTGCTCTATCCTGTGCTAGCCTCTTCGTCTCCCAAAATCTAATGCAATCCACATCCATTTAACATTTGAATCTGCTGACTATATTCATCTCTTGATCTCACTCTACAATTTCTATCCCCCCCACCCCGCACAGACGTATACACTTCCATCAAGTGCTGAATTGGTGGTCTATTGATTTGCCAGAACGTGTCCTATGAATCCATCCCTTCTTTTAATCAGGGTATCTCCAAATTTCTTTCCTCCTCAATTCTGTTAGGTACTTCATTATTTATGCCACCTGCCACCTACTCTCCAACATTCTTCTATAGAACCTTTTTTAAAAGCTATTTTTCTGTTCTCCGATTTGCTTATCGTCCATGTTTCACTTCCATGAAACTCTAACTCTAGACAAATACTTTCAGAATAGACTTGATAGCGCTTAAATTTACATTCCATGTCAACAAATATCTCTTCTTCTCAAACGCCCTTCTTGTGATTTAGAGAGGACATTTTCTATCCTCTCTATCTCAGCCCTCGTCATCCCAAATAGTAAAATTCATCTACTACTTTTAGTTCCTTATTTCCTTCTCTAACACCGTCAGCATCATCTGATTTAATTCGACTACAATCCATTACCCTTATTTTGATTTTGCTGATATTCTTCTTATATCCTTCTTTGAGGACAGTGTCAAATCAGTTCGCCTACACTTGCAAGTCCTTTGCTGCCTTTGACAGCAACACAGTGTCATCGGGTAACTCCAGTGTTTTTATTTCTTCTCCCTGAACTCCAATTCCTTTTCCAAATTTTTCTTCTGTTCCCTTCCTGTTTGGGGAACATGCAGATGAATATAATCGAGGGTAGAATAGAACCATGTCTCACACTTTCCCTATTCACTCCTTGCCATTCATGCCCTTCGACTCTTATAACAACAGTCTGGTTTCTGTGCAATATGTATATAACCTTCTCCTCTCTGTATTTTGCCCTTTCTGCCGTCAGCTATGCTAAGAATGTATTCCACTTGATATTGTTATAAGCTTTCTCTAAGTCTACCAATGCTAAAAACGTAGATTTGCCTTAATTTATCCTATCTTCTAAGATAAGTCGTAGTGTTAGTATTGCCTCACGTGTTGCTACATTCCACCAGAACTCAAGCTGAATTTTACTTGCGAGATAATGAAGTACATTGTCGAAACTAGTAGTGGAACAGTAAAGTTTTATAGTATCTTTTTTGGTGGTGTATCTTCTTCTTTTGTTTCACTCTCTTTGGAATAGGATGTATCAGTAATTTCTTGCCTCCAGTATTTGTTCATTCTTTCTGACCTTTTTGGATTCACTGCTGCATATCATTTGCTGTGATGTTGCTGCGTTGTGAATAAGTCGGCATTTTGGATCCTAGTGTTTTACAAAGTTTGTTGTTACGTGTCTTCTCTCTTTCTCTTCTCAGCGGTCACAGGCCCTGTAGACCACGCTCTGCATCAACAATCTGCTTCCACCGCCTTCTGTCTCTCGCATCCTCTCTCCACCCTGCGGAAATTCCTAATGCTGTGATGTCCTTCTCTGTGTCATCTTTCCACCTTCTACGGGGTCGGCCCAATGGTCTTGTTGCCTGGAGAGTTCCTTCAAATGCTTTCTTGGTGATTCCGTTGTTTTCTGTTCGAGCCACATGTCCAGCCCATTGCAGTTTCCTACTTTTTGATTTCTGGATGATAGTGGGTTGCTTCATTAACTGATAAATTTCATTTTTCTTTCGAATCCTCCATACACCATTCTCCAACACAGGTCCCCATATTTTTCTCATTACTTTTCTTTCGAAAACATTCAGTTTTTCTCTTTCATTCTTTATAAGCGTCCAGCTTTCTGAACCGTACAGTACTATGCGATAGATGATAGTGTTGTATATCTTCATCTTTGTGGTGATCGACAAGCTTTACTTTTGAGTGGGTTGCTTAGTGAGTACAGACATCTTGACCCTGAGGTTATTCTTTCATTTATATCCATTGTTATGATATTTTTACTGCTGAAACGTGATCCAAGGTATTTAAACTATAGAACCTTTATGAATTTAGAAAGCTGGTCAGTTTCAAAGTAAGGATTTGGGTTTATGACTCATTTCCATATATTCGGTTTTCTCTTGGTTAATCAAAATCCCCATTTTGCTGGCACTGTGCCTGAGAGATCTGTACATTTCTTTCAGTTCTTCTTCAGTTTCACTCAGCAACGCTATATCATTTGCATAAGCTAGGAGTTTTACTTCACTGTGTTCGAATCGGAGACCATTGCATGGATGTAAATTACTCTCCCTAACAACTTTTTCTAATGCAAGGTTGAAGAAGACACATGAAAGAGCGTCTCCCAATTGTAAGCCTGTTTTAATTGGTTAGGTGGGGATATGGATCCTCTGAACTTCACTGCTGCCTGGGAGCCATCCATGCACAGTTGTATCATCCTAATGATTTTACTGGGTGCACTACATTCTCGTAATGTGTTGTAGAGGCTACTTCCGTGGATGCTGTCGTAGGCTCGCTGGAAGTCAATGAAGAGACAGTGGATGTTATTGTTAAATTCCCAGTATTTCTCAAAGATCTGCCGTATAGTATACAAATTATCAGTTATGGGACGGTTTGTTCGAAATCGAGGCTGGTAATCTTGAATAATGTTTTCTACGTAAGGTTCAAGTTTTTCCAGAATGATAATTGAGAGGATTTTGTATGTTATGTTCAGCAAACTGATTCCTCTGTAATTTCTACATTCCATTCTGTTTCCTTTCTCGTGTATCGGACAAATTATTGCTGTTTTCCAATCTTCCGGCAGTGTTTCAGTTTCCCACATCATTGTGATATTATAAATGTCTTTGTGTAGTTTGCTTCAGCCATTTTTAAAATCTCTGCTGATATCTGGTCCTCGCCTGCTGCCTTGTTGTTTTTGAGCCTTTGAATGGTGTGGATCAATTCCTGTTCTGTGATTCTAAATTCGGCATTATTAATGCTGTCACTCTCAGACATTGCGTAATTGAGGGTTATGTGCGGATCAGTGAAATTTAACATTTCTGAGAAATACTCTTTCCATCTTTCTAGGATATCTTCCAGCTGCGTTAGCATATTTTGATTTTTATCTTTTATGAATAGATTTTCATTTTGATAACCTCTCTTACTTTTCTTTGTATACTGAAACAACTTCTTTGAGTTTCCATTCCTGCTTTCCACTTCTATAGATTCTAGTTCTCCAGTTAGATATTTCCTTTTTTCTGTTCGTAGAACTCATGTTGTTTCTCTTCTAACCGCCTTCAAGTTCTCTCTCCTGTCCTCACTCTCATCATGCAGCCACAGCTTCTTTCCTCCTTTCTACTTCTCTCTGACACTTTTCGTTGAACCATTTCTGTTTCTTCGTTTTCTTTTTCTTGCCCAGTGTTTTTTCTGCTGCATCTGTTACTACAGTCTTTATTCTTTCCCAAGACTTCTCGACACTATTTTCCTCCTCAGCTTCCTGCAATGCTGTAAATCGGTTATTTATTTCAATCAAATAGGCTTCTTTAACAGACTGTTCCTTCAGTCGTTCGATGTCTAAATTAGATTTTGGTGTGGCTTTTGGTTGTTGATTCCAAATCATCTTGATTTTCATCTTTCCCCCCACTAGGATATGATCTGAGCCGATTTCAGCTCCTCAGTAGGCTCTGACATCTCTTATAAATGAAGTGAAATGTTGATTTGTCATAACATGATCAATCTGATTTACTGTTTCCCCATCTGGAGAGCACCACGTACATTTGTGTATATCTTTGAGAGGGAACATCGTCGAGCAAATTCTCATATTCTATGACAGTGCAAAGTTGATCATATTTAATCCATTTTCGTTTGTGGTCGAGTGCTTGCTATGTTTTCCTATTGTGGGGATGAATATATCCTCTTTAGGTACCTATTTTTCCATTAAAATCCCCTAAGATAACTCTCATGTTTCTTGTTGGAAAACTTTCGGTTACTCTCTCTGATTCTTCATAGTATTAATCTTTCTCATCCTCAGTTGAATCTTCAGTCTGTGCATGGACATTTATGAATGTTATATCGTACCACTGGTGTTTGATTGTTATGTAAGACATTCTTTCGTTGATGGGATGGAATTCCTTAACCCGATTAACAATCCTGTTCTTAAAAGCAAAACCAATACCAAATTCATGATGTTTTTCATCTCTCCCATAAAAAATGACACAATTATCCTCCGTGTGTATCCCTTCTCCAAGTCACTTAACTTCCTGCAGAGCTACAATGTCTGTCTTGTATGTTTTTAGATCAGATATCAAAGTCGCTGCCGCATCTGGTTTATTAAGACTACTGGCGTTCCATGTCCCAAATGTGAAGCAGTGTGTCTTGTTTCCATTTCGCGAATTCCTGTTCCATAGCCTTTGTCCGTTTCCTTTGAATCCATTATCCGAGGCATATCGTTGATGTGAAGCAGTAGGTATAGAATCCCCCGCCGCTGTACGAGTGCTTCGTAGGTTAAGCTTGTTGATGGGATTGCCACCTCACAGCTTACAAGGTCGCTGTGTAATATTTTGGATTACCATTTCCTAGGCAGATTGCCTTTCCCAGGCTCTAAGCTCTGCCTGTCCCGTAGAGATGCCTTCTGCCTCTTCTACAATCGGAGTGCTATAAAAACATTATCTTCCGGCATCCGAGACGTTGACTTCCTCTTCACTGGTTTTGGACCACCCCGGGTATTCTATTCCCCCGGTACCCACCATATCTGGAGAGCATTCCCCTATCTGCCACCTGGGGAGGCGCCCGCTGGGGGACCAGTAACCCCTCACGTGTCTTATGGTGCAATATTTTGAATGGGGTGGTATTATACTATTTTTGTTCTATTGTATGACTACGTAAGAGTGATAAGTCACAACGGCAACCAGTCGACACATTAGTCTGTTTGCATTCCATATTTAAGCTTTCGCTGAGAAACTGAATCAAGCGTATGTCACTATACGGCGATAATTGTAAATTTCGAGTCCACCCCGTAGCTGACTGGTCAGCGCGGCGGACTGTCACGCCAAGGTTGAAAAAAAAGGGCTCTGAGCACTATGGGACTTAACTTCTGAGGTCATCAGTCCCCTACAACTTATAACTACTTAAACCTAACTAACCTAAGCACATCGTACACATCCATGCCCGAAGCAGGATTCGAAACTGCGACCGTAGCAGTCGCGCGGTTCCAGACTGTAACGCCTAGAACCGCTCGGTCACTTCGGCTGGCGTCACTCCAAGGGGCCCGGATTTGATTTTCGGCTGGGGCAGGAGAGTTTCTCCGCTCAGGGTCTGGGTGTTGTGTTGTCATCATCATCATTTAATCCCCATCTCCGACGCGCAGGTCGCCCAATATGGCGTCGAATGCAATAAGTACTTGCCCTCGGCGGCCGAACTTCCACGAATGGGGGACTCCCGGCCCACAATGCCGTACGCTCATTTCCATTTCCATGTAAATTTCGACACACTAGTAATGACTACAGCTCATTATATGTAATTTTTGTACCAGGTTATTATTACCTTAATGTGGTCATTATCCCGTTACGCAAATTGTACTTCGCAATAGAGATGTCAGAATTAAATCGTATAGTGTTTTACACGTTGTTTGAGAACTTGATTGCTATCTTAAAGAATCTGACACGTGTGATTCCCTATCGCAGTCCGGGCTACTCCTTTTGTACACTGTGCAAGCCACACCTGGTTTCCGACACCTGTGGAAGAGGTTTTGTCTAATTTGGGGCTATAGAACAATATTTCCATAATTCTTGTAAATGAAGCTTTCTTCAAATTATCTACAGCTATAGATACTTGGAGAAAAATCTTTCCTTGTGCTAACAGCTGTGGAGTTTTATTTAGTCTCTACAACTTTCAGTATTGGCAATGATCTTCGCAAGAGGTACTGCAAGATACAAGACAACATAACACAAGTATTCTTACAACATGACAGTAGAAACAAAAACATAACGTAAGTCAACTGGTCTAAAATATGCCTCTGCTAAATAAGGAAGCGTCAAGTACAGAATGTGACTAATTATGACAATAAATGTTTCCGTGAATTTCCACTAATTATTTGGTTAGCAAATAATTGGAAAGCTCTGTCTTATATGCATCTAATGAATACGTCAGTTCAGACTAATAATTTCAGGGTGCACCACAATTATTTGTATTACACAAGACTGCCCTTCACGTAGCTATTTTCCTTTTCTTGTGAAATAATAGCTCATCTAGTAGTATTGTCGCAGGTTGTCCGAGATCTGAGTTTGTAGGTAGGTATAAATACCATATGGCAAATGTAGATAAATAACTGACATTCGTAAGGAAGTAACTTCTTGAATTACCAAGTCACAGAATGACAATGATGAGATAGTAGAAAAAAAGGGGCTGTTGTTGGCGGAAAAATGTTTGAATATAAAATTTCGAAGCTGAAATAATTTTTGTGTGTAGCAGTTATTGTTATGTATGGCCTACATAGATTTCGTTGAAAAATATGACACTCGCTAATACTTACGCTGCTACTTAGATTACAAGTAAAATTTGATACTATCACGATGTACTCCAGCACACTAGAAGATAACTGTATACTATTTTTAAGTAAGGTTAAGTATCCTCGTGTAGTATAATCTTCCGCACAACCTTTTTATTTTAATTTAATGACACTTTTCTTAGTAAATATTCTTCCAAACTGAAAAAAATATTTTTAGTGCACGATGCTGCATAACATAGTAAACACCCAATACATTTGGAGAATTTGAGTACTATAGATTCCTTCAGTTAGTGAAAGGAAAACACGTGAATTGAGGGCTTATTTAGTTTTGCATGCAACTGTGACATATATTTGGGACAGTACTCTTCTCACCATTACTATCAGACGCCATCTTAACTTGAATGTTTATTGCATGTGTGGTCAAACAATAATATCTGAAACACGAAGCTATAGTCTGATATTCTTTGACGTACACGTAATGTCTACTTCTTTCGGTATTGCAATTTTATCTTTGAACTTTAGTGCGCACTGTATACTACGCATCGATGGACTACTTTTTCCTGTTAAGATTAAGTGTGTGCATGCTACCCAAGCTTCGATAGTGTAAATCTACTACAGTGTGAAGTCTCTGACACAAAAGTGGTGATAATTAGTCACATTTTATAGTTTATGTTGCCGTATTTGGTAGAGATGTATTTTTGAGCGGTTGATGTACATTATATAAGCACGAGTATAACGTTGCTTCTAATCTTTTTATCTGCTTTCATGTTAGTGTCTGTTGCTTTTCTGTAGTAAATTGTAGATATGTTTTGCTAAAACCGGCTGGAGGTGGTGTAGCGAACGTTTTCAGTGTATCTTTTTCAAAATAGTACTCAAAACTAGCCGCGCGGGATTAGGCGAGCGGTCTCAGGCGCTGCAGTCATGGTCTGTGCGGTTGGTCCTGGTGGAGGTTCGAGTCCTCCCTCGGGCATGGGTGTGTGTGTTTGTCCTTAGGATAATTTAGGTTAAGTAGTGTGTAAGCTTAGGGACTGATGACCTTAGCAGTTAAGTCCCATAAGATTTCACATACACACACACACACACACACACACACACACACGAAACTAGAAGTCTCTCTGAATAGCGTTCGCTTGATACAGGACATTCGTTAACAGTATAGTAGTGACAATTTTAATAGTGCATTTGGTGTCATATCAGAGCCGGCCACCCTTATTTAGACTGATTTAGCGGTGTGGCACTTCCGATGATTGATCTGGATCCGGCAACAAATGTTTCCCAGTAAATCTGGCGGAGCTGCACGTCGCATAATTTCTCACGCGCCGCAAAGCGCTAAAAATGTGTGGGTCAGTTTGAGGCCACTGGAGGTGTGATGACGAGGCGAAAGGAGCAGTTCGAATACTTTACCTGAACTGTTGCAAACTGCACCTTTATCAGCGCAAAAGGAACTTCATATACAACGGAGTTCCTCCTTGTCTCAGCCGCATTGCAAATTGCTCGATGCTGGAACTGGAATTCTCAGGAGGTACGACGAATTTGTTAATACTGACAGAAGTAACAAACACAGTCGTGCACTTTGCGTTTTAGTTTATTGCGGGACACCTGTGGAAGGGAATGGTTCAGAGTCCAAGTTGTACGAGAGCCGCCACGACCCCCTGGAATCCGGCGTTGAAGTCGAGCGCGACCTCGTTGTGCTGGTAGTCGGTGCGGTTGTCGTAGTAGGCGTCGTAGGCATCCGGCCCACCAACCAGACCGCCATAGAGCACTTGCGGGTTGGGATCCGGCGTGCTAAACTGCGTCCAGTCGCACGTCGCGGGCGCGTCGGGGCACGACCTGTCGATACAGAACAGCAGGAAGCTGTACCTAGAGTACAGTAGGCGGTTTCGGAGACTTGGTCAGAGATGTACATTTAAGACACGTGTGGTGTTCGTACTGTAATGTCTTCAGTACACACACCATCAGATTATTTGACTTGTCGCTCTAACGAAGTAGGCGAGTGTCAGCAATATGTCTCGTGGTCTCATCGTGGCGCGTTTATCTTCTGCCGTTAGGTCAGACGATAGGAATTCCACTTGCACACGTAGAGTAGCAGACTGACGGTGACCAACTTTAAACAGAACTTGATTAAGTTTCACACACATTTATTAAAAATAGTAACAAGCATAAAAATTACTTAACTTGGATATGGATGCTATTTACAATTGACAATCTGAAGTTCCTTTGGTATTGGTACGTTAATCTTATTCCCGCATATATCTCTGATACTTGACAAAAGTGTCTATACATTTATCTTCATGGCTATGTACAGGAGTATGGTAATCTTATTAGGCGCAGACTGAAACTTGACTATAGACTGGTACAGACAAATGTAGACTCACTAATCGGAGGTCTGTACACTCGTTATAATACCTCGCGCGTTCATGTATGTGATCTGCGAGGAGAAAAGGTTCTACGTTAGCAGCAATCTCATTGGCTGCGTTACATATTAATACGTGGATCAGCAGAAGCAGAATTTGGTCGGTCTCTATGGTAGCGCCATCTCATAGTGCGGAGATGGACGAGCGCTGCGCCTGCGCTGTTGTGTTTATCGGAGCGCGCTCTAGTGGGACAGTCGTGCACGCTCTGACTACGTGGAACTATGTGCACAACAACACGAAGCCCCAATATTTTAATGCAGTGCTACACATTTTCACCACTTTTTTGTGACTAAATGCCACAGAAAGGGACAGGAAAATGAGGGTGAGAAACATTACCCATTCACGCATCAAGATGCCTTGTAACTTACCATGCGAACATACGAGGGTCACTCCAAAAGAAATGCACACTATTTTTGTAAAAATACAGTTTTTATTCTGCATGGGTGAAAGTTTTACAGTGTGTAGATACATCCTTCCTGCTTGTTTTCAAACTTAGATCAACCTGTTCCCGTGTGTTGCGCCGTCACAGCAAGTCTTCAACATGGCTGCTACACTTGACGTTCGTCAAAGCAACGTGCTGTCATAGAATTACCGTGCTGTGCAAACGAGACAGTGGGGAACATCCACAAGAGGTTGAAAAAGCTGTATGAAGATGCTGCTGTCGATCGCAGCACAGTTGGTTGGTGGGCAAGCAGGTTACGTGATGAAAGCAGGCACGGCAATATTGAGGATTTGTCCTCGCAGCGGCAGGCCTCGTGCTGCACACACCCCAGACAATGTGCCGAGAGTTAACGGATTGGTGACTGCTGACAGACGCATCACAGTGAACGAATTGTCACGCTACGTTGGGATAGGGGAAGGAAGCGTTTGCGGAATACTGAAAGTGTTGGCGTTAAAAAAGGTTTGTGCCAGGTGGGTTCCCAGGATGTTGACAGTGGCTCACAAAGAAACAAGAAAAACGGTATACAGCGAACTTTTGGAACAATACGAGAATGGTGGAGATGAATTTCTTGGAAGAATTGTGACAGGTGATGAAACATGGCTCCATCATTTTTCACCAGAGGCAACCAATGGAGTGGCATCATGCAAATTCACCCAAGGAAAAAAATTCAAAACCATGCCTTCTGCTGGAAAAGTTATGGCTACGGTGTTTTTCGATTCCGAAGGACTCTTGCTTGTGGACATCATGCCAAGTGGAACCACCATAAACTCTGATGCAAATGTGACGACACTGGAGAAACTTCAAGCTCTACTGAGTCGTGTTGGACTATATTGGCAAAAGCAGGATGTTTTGCTGTAGCACGACAATGCACGGCCACATGTCAGTCAAAAAACCATGCAAGCGATCACTAAACTCGGATGGACAACACTGAAACACGCGCCTTACTGTTCTGACCTGGCTCCATGTGACTATCATCTCTTTGGGGAACAGAAAGACTCTCTTCGTGGAACAAGATTTGAACATGATGACTCCCTTGTGCACGCTGCCAAACAGTGGCCCCAACAGGTTGGTCCAGAATTTTACCGTGGAGGTATTCAGGCGCTGGTTCCAAGATGGCGTAAGGCAGTTGAAAGGGATGGAAATTATGTGGAGAAATGAAAATATTGTTCCTGAAAGATGTATCTACACACTGTAAGACTTTCAAACATGTAGAATAAAAGATGGATTTAAACAAAATAGTGTGCATTTCTTTTGGAGTGACCCTTGTAAGTAGATCACTGGCTATGCGTCTTTACATTTGCAACGGAAAACTGAAAGTGCTGGTAATGTGGTAGCAGTAAGGCGGCAAAGACTGAGCGCATCCCCTGCATTACCCGCCTTCCTTCTTGCACACCACTATAGCTGCCCGACTACTCACGCGGCGCGGTGGTGCGCCCTGAGCGGCGGGTTCTCGCCGAAGCCGACCAGATAGCTGCGACCCGTGTCCCCCAGGATGTAGCCGATCTGCTCCTTGGCCAGCGCCTGGTTCTCCTCCGTGTTGATGCCCAGTGCAGCTGCCTGCGAAGAACAAAAATGTTCAAATGTATGTGAAAGCTTATAGGACTTAACTTCCAAGGTCGTCAGTCCCTAAGCTTACACACTACTTAACCTAAATTATCCTAAGGACAAACACACACACCCTTGCCCGAGGGAGGACTCGAACCTCCACCGGGACCAGCCACACAGTCCATGACTGCAGCGCCTGAGACCGCTCGGCTAATACCGCGCGGCCTGCGAAGATGCAGAGGAGAATCGTCTCTGTGGTCAGTCCTGCATTAGTAATCTAATTCGTGTAGTTCTGTTTCCGTTACGCACACTTTGCAAACTTCTTTATGAGATGACGCATTTATTACATTAGGGAACATTAAAAACTAATACATTTATTACTTAAAGAAATGCATCTAAGAGCAGCAATATCAGATAGATAGATATTCAGCGATCACAGGTCCTGCAGACCACGCGCTGCTTCCACAAACTGTCTCCATTCCTTCCTGTTTTGTGCCCGGTTCCACCAGGGCTCTTCTATTCCCAGGGTTGCTAGGTCCTTCGCCAGGTCGTCCATCCAGTGCTGAGTTGGTCGTCCAATGCGGCGTGTGGTGTTTGGTTTCCCCGCTAGTGCCATCTTCGCCTGTCTTCCATCTGGCGTACGGGCTACATGGCCCACCCATTGTATTCTTTTGCTCTTTATCTTCAGTAGAATAGTTGGTTGTCGCATCAGAAGGTACATTTCCTCGATTTTGCTCCTCCTCCATTCTCCATTATCTAAAACTGGTCCCCATATCTTCCTCATTACACTTCTTTCAAATATTAATAGTTTTTCCCTTTCTCGCTTAGTCACGCTCCATGTTTCTGAACCTGCTGGGCATATCACTGTGCTGGAGATTTTCGTCTTAGTGTTCACTGAGATCGATTTAGAGCCAAGCGTCTCATTGAGGGTATGCATATATTTCGTTCCCACAGCTATTCTTTCCTTGATGTCCTTGTTATGTTATTGTCCGTGGTAAACCACGATCCCAAGTATTTGAACTAGTCTGCTCTCTTGAACCTCTTGCCATCTATCTCAACAAATTCTATCTGCTCTTGTCTTATTCCTAATTGCGTCAACTCTGTTTTGTCATGATTCACTTTGGGCATATTATAGCCAATTTCTATTCTTCTGGCAGTGTCTCCCTCTCCCATATCAATCGATGGTTATTTCACTTGCAGGAAAGGAACTAATTTACATCACAACTTCTTCAACTCCCAAACATTTACCTAATTTTCACTATGGCTATTTTTTTTAAATAATGTATTCCTAAAAAATTAATATCTTCGCATCATACGCTACGATTAAATGGAAGGGAATAATATGCCCTGTGTATCAATACTTATTTCAAGGTGACTGTCCTACGTGTTACTTTACTTGAGTGAAATGGAATACTGACTGATTGAAAGCCTCCTACTTCCTTACTTGAAGTAAGCTGAGTAAACAACTGGAAAAGAGCCACCGTGGTACAACAACCGAGTTAGAAAACTGCTGCGGAAGCAAAGGGTACTTCACAGCAAACATAAACATAGCCAAAGCCTTGCAGACAAACAAAAATTACGCGAAGCGAAATGTAGTGTGAGGAGGGCTATGCGAGAGGCGTTCAATGAATTCGAAAGTAAAGTTCTATGTACTGACTTGGCAGAAAATCCTAAGAAATTTTGCTCTTATGTCAAAGCGGTAGGTGGATCAAAACAAAATGTCCAGACACTCTGTGAACAAATTGGTACTGAAACAGAGGATGACAGACTAAAGGCCGAAATACTAAATGTCTTTTTCCAAAGTTGTTTCACAGAGGAAGATTGCACTGTAGTTCCTTCTCTAGATTGTCGCACAGATGACAAAATGGTAGATATCGAAATAGACGACAGAGGGATAGAGAAACAATTAAAATCGCTCAAAAGAGGAAAGGCCTCTGGACCTGATGGGATACCAGTTCAATTTTACACAGAGTACGCGAAGGAACTTGCCCCCCTTCTTGCAGCGGTGTATCGTAGGTCTCTAGAAGAGCGTAGCGTTCCAAAGGATTGGAAAAGGGCACAGGTCATCCCCGTTTTCAAGAAGGGACGTCGAGCAGATGTGCAGAACTATAGACCTATATCTCTAACGTCGATCAGTTGTAGAATTTTGGAACACGTATTGTGTTCGAGTATAATGACTTTTCTGGAGACAAGAAATCTACTCTGTAGGAATCAGCATGGGTTTCGAAAAAGACGGTCATGTGAAACCCAGCTCGCGCTATTCGTCCACGAGACCCAGAGGGCCATAGACACGGGTTCACAGGTAGATGCCGTGTTTCTTGACTTCCGCAAGGCGTTCGATACAGGTCCCCACAGTTGTTTAATGAACAAAGTAAGAGCATATGGACTATCAGACCAATTGTGTGATTGGATTGAGGAGTTCCTAGATAACAGGACGCAGCATGGCATTCTCAATGGAGAGAAGTCTTCCGAAGTAAGAGTGATTTCAGGTGTGCCGCAGGGGAGTGTCATAGGACCGTTGCTATACACAATATACATAAATGACCTTGTGGATGACATCGGAAGTTCACTGAGGCTTTTTGCAGATGATGCTGTGGTGTATCGAGAGGTTGTAACAATGGAAAATTGTACTGAAATGCAGGAGGATCTGCAGCGAATTGACGCATGGTGCAGGGAATGGCAATTGAATCTCAATGTAGACAAGTGTAATGTGCTGCGAATACACAGAAAGATAGATCCTTAATCATTTAGCTACAAAATAGCAGGTCAGCAACTGGAAGCAGTTAATACCATAAATTATCTGGGAGTACGCATTAGGAGTGATTTAAAATGGAATGATCATATAATGTTGATCGTCGGTAAAGCAGACGCCAGACTGTGATTCATTGGAAGAATCCTAAGGAAATGCAATCCGAAAACAAAGGAAGTAGGTTACAGTACGCTTGTTCGCCCACTGCTTGAATACTGCTCAGCAGTGTGGGATCCGTACCAGATAGGGTTGATAGAAGATATAGAGAAGATCCAACGGAGAGCAGCGCGCTTCGTTACAGGATCATTTAGTAATCGCGAAAGCGTTACGGAGATGATAGATAAACTCCAGTGGAAGACTCTGCAGGAGAGATGCTCAGTAGCTCGGTACGGGCTTTTGTCAAAGTTTCGAGAACATACCTTCACCGAAGAGTCAAGCAGTATATTGCTCCCTCCTACGTATATCTCGCGAGGAGACCATGAGGATAAAATCAGAGAGATTAGAGCCCACACAGAGGCATACCGACAATCCTTCTTTCCACGAACAATACGAGACTGGAATAGAAGGAAGAACCGATAGAGGTACTCAAGGTACCCTCCGCCACACACCGTCAGGTGGCTGCTGAGTATGGATGTAGATGTAGATGTAGAATGACGGAAGAGAAAATGAGCACAAAATATTACCTCTTTTATACAACTTTTTTTTCCATGAAAGAAAAGTTAAAGTGATCTGACTTATTTGATTAATGAAGCAGGAAAGACCATAGCGCAACGAGTAATTTAATGAAAAAGGGATTAGAACATGTATTTACATGACTGCAACATTACGATCAGTACATTCCAGTCTCCTAATACGACCTGCAAGTACATTTGTTACCTTTGCAACAGAGGATGTAAAACGTCACTTTGTGTGGTCTAACACCTATTCACAATTAACATCAAGATTAGCAGGAATACTCGAACTTCTCTGCAACATACTTGCTGTAAAATGCATGCAAAGAATTTGAAAATACTTCTCCGGATAGCTTACCCGAAAAACGATTCTGCTGAAAGCAGAAAGTGACTGGTGAAAGGCTCTAGTTTCAACCAATTCATTTAACCTTGATCAGAAAGACAGTACATTTATAAAGCTGAAAACGCTGCGAATGAAATATTATGTCAGGGAGTGCATAGAAGCCACAATCACCGTAAACGTCTCTCGGTTGCAACGTGGAAAATGGTCATCGAATTGAAACATCAGAGTCATCGAAATAAGGCAGACAGAGTCCCCGTAATGCATCTGATCCCAACGCTCCAGGAAACACAAGTATTCTCTGTCTGGCCGTTTACTCGAGCATGCTGCTGAAACTGCCATAGTGACACCGGCTTGGCCAGCTTCTGCTCCAAGGTATAGTGTACAGATGTACCTCTGCTGTGCAGCCAAAAACTGTAACATTCGTGACAGTCTAAAACCATGCATAGTGCATCTTTGCGCCTCGCCAGCAGCTAATACCTCGCAGTAAAGATGAATTATTGCAATGTGGTTTCTTATTGGACGTCTTTCAAGGTGAACGATTGCTAAGTTGCATTACTATGCTTCTCTCCCAGGTGGATCAGGCCAGTACGTGATACGAAGGACTCGTGGCATCCACTGAAACGTCATGCAGTGCATTTTGCATGTCCACAACTTCACAGAATTGCTGGAAGCAATAGCATCAATGATGCGGTGGTTGGCCATCACTTATGCACATGCCCCAAGACTTGAGCCACCTCCCAGCAGGAGCTAGAGAGTGTCACATCAGCTCTCTTAGCAAAAGTTGATCATCTCTCTCTGTCGCTTCTCTAACATTCTCAAATATTGGCCCTGAGCTAGTTCTTACATTTTATTGGCCACTTTAGGTTCCTTGCTTCACTGAAAATACATCGTAAAATCATTTGTTGATCCTTCATGACATCCCAAGCTAAAAGAAAACATACTTGATGAAATTATTCGGCCTGAATGACTTCTAAAATAGTGCTTAGTTTCCCGATGCCCGAGATTCCTAGAAGGTATCGTGCACTCTTATATTCACTGTGCATTTTTACTGCAGACGTAGTGACCAGGCAAACAGCGTCTTTTCTGCCTGTACAGTGGAATGGGTCTCGACTGGACTGTCGTTGTCTGTTTACATGAGTTATCTCCTTATGTTTCCAGATCGCTCTTGTGCAGTCGCAAGACAATACACGGTATAGATCACGGTGTGCACCAATAAGAGATCAATAAATCTTCTAACGGCATTTGTTGCGGTTATTTATTTATTCCAATAATACAATGTGTCTGGATGGTATAGGTACAAACGATAGGGGCAAGTCAGTGGTAATGAAACAATAACATAACCTTTAAAAGAAAGTCTGGAATCCAATGTTCACACCAACATGACGCATGCACAACTCCAGTCACACCAGTGTCACAACGCTGTTAATGTCCAAGGCTTCGTTTATTTTGAAACACAGCACGCATTTACAAAGCGATAAACTCTCGATGGATTTATCGTCCTTCTGGATGTTGAGGTGTTTCCGATCCACATGGCCGAAGCGTAGCCTTCATCATATTGGCAGTGTGAGGGCAGGCGTTATCGCGCAACTGGATGATCCTGTCCAACAGCACTCCGACAGCCCGAAAGCAAACGGAACAGCCAACTCCTTCCAGCCAAATAAATCCCAAATTCTTCACACAAGTTCCGGTAAGGTCGCGATGACCCCCTTCTTCGACTGCAGAGCCACTCTGTTTGGTTAGTTGCTCGAGCGAGGAATCAGAATCAATGTGCAACACTTCTAAGACACTTTGCAGAAACTGCAACGCGACATAAAATCAAAACGCCCACGAGTGGTGTCAGACGTATGATACCGTTGCACAACAATGCCCACCTGCACATTGCTAATCAGACGAAGGCTGCGCTTCAGCGATTTGGTCGGGAAACACTGCAATATCCTTTTGTTCAATACACATCTTTCTCTGTGTGATTTGGCGCTCTGAAGAAAGACACTCGTGGACGTCGGTTTCAGTCGGACGAGTAAGTGCGAGAGTGGTTGCGGCTGTGGATCCTTTAATATCCGACCGCTTTTTATAAAACTGGAATTGATCGTCTCGGCTCCCAGCGGGACAAATGTCTTAACACGCGCGGTGATTATTTTGAAAGGCGGATTTCGGTTTTCATTTGACTGTCCCTTATATGTTTATCAGGATTATCTACTTGTTTCATTGTCCACCACTCACCGTCTTAGTTTTTACCTGCAATAGTGAAATTACCTTTATATTACAGAAAGCAGACATGCCTTGCTCATATTATTGCAAATAGGGACTATTGACTGTAGATTCACCAGCTGCAACATATTCGCGTATACGAAGAGTGATCCAATAGTGTCAAATGTTTTTTATGCCAGTCTTTGATCAGAATATCAGTTCTTTTGACGATGACCGGTTTCATTCCGTAATGACCATCCTCAGATCTACAACATACAATTATATACACCTAGTGAGCAGTGTGTCGTTCAACACGATACAGCAATACGTATCACAATATACCATATACAACTTGGGAAATGTACAGATAAAATACGGTAAAATGTCGCTATACAGTAGCGACATCTAGGTAGGATGTAGGGAGATTTCTGGCAGCTACTGTACTTCAGTAGCTAGTTGCAATAATGACTGTGTGGACGATGTGGTCTATTCTACACCTTATTTTAGATCTATGTGACGATGCTGTGCTGATTAATGGTTCAAATGGCTCTGAGCACTATGGGACTTAACTTCTGAGGTCATTAGTCCCCTAGAACTTACAACTACTTAAACCTAACTAACCTAAGGACATCACACACATCCATGCCCGAGGCAGGATTCGAACCTGCGACCGTAGCGGTCACGCGGTTCCAGACTGCAGCACCTAGAACCGCTCGGCCACCCGGCCGGCGTGCTGATTATATTTATATATTTTGACGATGCCATTATGGCCTTATCACTTTAGGACATGGTGTAGAAAAGGTACGTTTTACCGTATATAATCTGTACATTTCCCTAGCTGTCTGTAGTATATTGTGATATGTATTGCTGTATTGTGTTGAAAGACACACGCTCACTTGGTGTATGTACTTGTATATTGTAGATCTGAGGATGATCACTACGGACTGAAACCGGTCATTGTCAGAAGAATTGATATTGTGATCAAAGACTAGAATAAAAACATTTGACTGACTGTAGAGTATAGTGCAGGAACTGTCTTCGTGGACTGTTGGCTCAGTCTTTCTTTTGTTGCGTAAAGACTTACAGTAGAGTTAAACAAGAACACACACCTTAGTTTATGTTAGTTCTGACATTAATGCCAAATGGAGAGAAAATAGAAGTGTACCAGTTTGCTAGTTCACTAACGGCTGCTCATGCAGATGACATTATCAACGGGTAACCAAAGAGAATGATAACGTATTGCTTAAGTATTCATGAATTCTTATCCCATGAAACGATAGTCATGTTAGTTCTGGACGAAGCTGTTCTACAGATTATTTCCAACAGACTTACCTTGAGACAGGTCAAAGCGACGTTGGCTGCTAGCCGGAGATTCCCCCAGTCGGAGAGGTAGAGTAGTCTCAGGGGAGTCCGCTGCTGCTGGTGCACCATGTACGTGCAGTGGTTAGTCAGCAGAGTGATGAACTGCTCGTCACCGGTTATGTCCGCCAGGAGCGCCTGCAGCCCAGGAAATTATGTTACCCACAAACCCATCGAAAAGCCTCCCAAATCTCCTGCTTCAATTTGACCGAAGAACATTAATCCTTCTGTTAACCCTTTCATTAACGATAAGCTCTTTTAAGTCTGTTGTAAAATTCTGATTCCCCTTCAGTTCTGTAAAATGTTTCTTAGAGTACCAGAACATTGTTCGACTTAGTGAAATCTTGAGACAATTATTATAATTCTTTTTTTAAGAAAAGAGTTATTCAGTCTTTCAACCCAGTCTTGATATTTTAGCCGTAAGATGATAATTTGCCATCCGTTCTTGTTGCTCGTATATACACAACTTGTTACGTAATTTGAGAATGGAGGTATGGTACTGTAATGAATGCTACTTGCAAATGTTCATCAGAGAAGAAACAGAGGAAATGGTCATCAAATACAGCTCAAGAGAACAACTTCCCAAAGCAGTCGAGGTCTAATTGTAAAGGGGCCTAATTGCACAGGTGATTTTCAAGCATTTTGAGAGATCCCTTCTTGGACCCTCTCATAGAAATAAACTCAGTTTGAGTAGAAAATGTAATGACAAACATAAAAGTAAACTGAGCTAGAACAGAAAACGTCAAGATAGCATTCGACTGTGCTGCATTACTTGTTACTTGTTACAGCATGATAATCGTGATGCATGAAATAAAATCCGGTGTGCAGTAAATGTATGACTCAAGCACACAAGTACTCGTATGAATCTGAATACGTCCATTACTTGAGTAAATTATCCGTTGGCTTATAATTATAAAGGCACCCTGGAGATTGACATTATTATCGAGATTTTATGTATTGCAATCAGTAAAATAAATTAATGTTTTATTCATTGGTTTGCTATTATTCCAAACAACTAAAGTAGAATCCCGTATTTATAATGAGAATCAAAATCAGAGAATTAATTATCAGAGAAAGAGAGAATGATAAATAAGGTAGAATCATTAGAAGGAGAAACCTTTTATGTACCCTCCACATGACCAGGAATCTTTCTACTTGTTCCATTAACAAAAATATTTTCACAAAACGAACCTTCCTCATAACAGGGCGTTTCAAATACGTACAGGAACCACTCAAGGTTTTCTACTGTTACTGAAATATTATCCCAAATCTATTTTTTTTTTCAACACTATCACCAATGACAATTTCGTCAAGTGAACTACTTTATTATCTGCGAATATTTCTAGGAATAGGCCCGCCTCCAGACGACGGCACACTATCTTGTCTAATTTCACATGATTCTCAGGGAATAGAGCTGCATATTTGCAAGAATTTCATGTTATGTCTTACGGTACCAGTACGTGATTCATTAAGAGCGAAATATTGTCGTAAGGCTGTGATGAATATTTACTGCATTTATAGAGGCTGGACAAAAATATGGAAACATCGACGAAAATGCCTGCTTGAACTTGAATGCAGATGCTGGCCAAACCTGAGGTTACCCTGTCGTATTTGACCAGGTACGGCAGCCGTGCAGTCTCCTCAGTACATTGTAAGTATCAGTTGTGGTCAGAACAGTGTTCTGTTCAGTCGTGATTGTATTATGCCGGAGGTAAGTGAATTCTAACGTGGGCAAATTATTGGTGTTTGTATGGTGCGTACTTTCGTAGAGAAGGTAGTCGAAGTGTTTTGTGTTTCAAGAGGCACCGTATCGCAGATCAAACCGCATACAGAAAACGGGTCAACATCCTCGGCTGCGTTACAACTCGGACGAAAATATGCGTTGAGTGACCGTGGCGCACGTTTGCTAAAGACGATTGTGACGAAAAATAAGATAACGACATAACTTCACCGTAGAACTGAATGCCACTCTTGCAGAAAATTTCAGCACAAAGAGAGCTCCATAAGCTTGAAATTGCAGGAAAACGGTGGTGCCGAAGCCATAAAACCTGTACTGTGGACCAATGGAAAGAAGTCATTTGGCGACGTGAGTCTTGTTTCGTACTGTTCCCAACTTCTGGTCCAGGTCATGTCTCAAGAGTGAAACACGACTGGGATTCTCCGATGATTTGAGCAGCCATATCTTGACATTCCATAGGTCTCATGGTTATTCTGCAAGACTGCATTACTGTCGAGGATAATTTGGCTGTTTTGGCTGTACCTCCCATGGTACAATGTTTGTTTCCTAATGATAGTGCTATGTTCGGACGACCGGGCCGCTGTTCACACAGATCACTTGGTCCAGGACGGGTTTTGTGAGCACCAGGATGAAATGTCACGCCTCCCCTGGCCACCAGTCACCAGACCCCAGTGTTACTGAGTCTTTGTCATCTACTTTGGAGAGAAAGTTGCGTAATCGCTACCTCCACAGTTACTTTAAATTGCCACTATTTTGCAGAAAGAATAGTATAAGATCCCCTTGAAAACCATAAAGAACCTGTATTTACCCATTCCGAGACGATTGTAATATGTCTCAAATGCCAGGTTTTCCCACAAGATATTACGCGTGGGAATGTGTTATGTTTGTGATGTTTCCATATTTTTGCTCCCCCCATTATGTACCGTATCTGACATGCCGTTCAATTGGAGATGGTTAACACCAGGTTTTCATGTAAGGTAATCCGATATAGCATCATCTTGAATATTAGCTTTACAATGTTCTTTAAAAAGATGGATTTTTATCCTCAGTATCATTAGTTTTAATATGACAATATGTTTTCCATGTACAGGTTAGCATCAGTAGGACGAATAAATGAGCTATGCATGTTCTTATTGAGTGTTCACTGTAGGGGACTGAGGGGTTCTTTTATAGTGCTTTTAGGTGACAGAAGAGGTGAGTTAAGTATCCCGAAATCGTTTGCTTGTGAGTTAGTAAATTTTCAATAAACACAACTGTATGCTCGGGCAAACTGAATAATCAGAATGGTACGACATTTAGTGAATTCCATAAACATTGTGCAATACTCGATTTTCCCCTTTTATATATTGTCACCGGTCAACTCTGCTGATGGATATCTTAAAGACGGGATGTTATCAAATTGAGACATTTCTTCCCTTTAGTAAAAACAACTACTGTATTTTACCTTCATCTTGAATGGCTTCCTAGTAGATCTTAGGATGCCTATTGGATGCTGCGACATTTCTAAGATATAACTTCGGTTTACTGTTCCAAATGGTTCAAATGGCTCTAAGCACTATGGGACTTAACATCAGAGGTCATCAGTCCCCTAGACTTAGAACTACTTAAACCTAAGGACATCACACACATCCATGCCCGAGGCAGGATTCGAAACTGCGACCGTAGCAGCAGCGCGGTTCCGGGCTGAAGCGCCTAGAACTGCTCGGTCACAGGATCGGCTACTGTTCCATGTTCGATCGCATCAGTCTTTCACAAACTTACCTTCACAGCATACATTAACCTACATCTTGCACTGATACTGGAAGAGATTGGCACACACGGCAAAGTAATGATTCAGTTACTGATCTGAGACCCCGATAACAGCTACGTATTTGAGACCATTCATATAAGATTGCCTCTTCGCTCTGAAACTTTGTTCTCTTTTCATGTCGTCATATAAGCTATATCTTTTATCCGTAAATTCCCAGAGAGCGTAGAGGAGAAGACTAACATCAAAGAGTTTTGTTATCTGTTCCAGGTGTTCTCTGTTAAAAATACAAAAAGCCTTTCATTAATGGTCTCTTTAAATTTCGCAGTACATTCGGGAGGTGTTCCTTAGATACCTGAATTGGTCTTGACGCTGCTTTTCAGAGCGCGCTCAAAAGTCTGGCTCCAATGTAACCTCTTATTATTTCATTACGGTACGGAAGAAAACGTCTTTCTTAAAGGAGATATAAGGTGAATGTTTCTCTCTCCTTTCTCTTTTCTTCTCTCACTTAACTGTAGTCCCCACTTTAAAGATATTTTGTTCCAATATATATCTCTGTATAACTATTCCTCACAATTTCGTCGATTATCGCTTCCCTTTTCTGTGTAATACGTCTTCTTTTGATAATTTCTTCGTTTTACTTTCTGTCTGTTATTGCTACGTTTCCAGTTCTTCATTGGCATTCACCGTTTTTTGTAAGTGCTGCAGATGTACAGTTTAGAAACGTCCACTCAGTTTAGCACAGCGCTGAGACATCAGTTCGCCTTACAATGGCGATAAAAATTTCCATGTACGATAATTTCTTGAATGAGCAAGCTTTTTCCCCGTCCCAGTCGTTCAACTTAAATCATTGTTACAGACATTGATTTCCTTGGAGAGGAAAACTGAATCCACTTTTCTTCCAAACCAACATTCACCTTTGATTTTCTTTTCAAATTGAATTCATCGATTCATTGCCTCTGCACTACGAGTAAGTTCAGAGGTTTTGGACGTTTCGTTTCTCGATTTTCCAACTACAGAGTTTTAATGTAGTAATAACTGTCTTAACGGAAGAACACTCGAGATTGCATTACTTTTTTATTTTTAATTTCGATAAACGCTTTCGGTTTATATGACCATCTTCAGACCGAAGGCTCTGATGAGTGAGGAACCGATACTCACAACAGTTCCGTGTTCCAACTCCTCACGTCACCTGAGCCTCTGGTCTGAAAACGGTGATATAGACCGAAACGGTTTACCGAAATTAAAAATAAATAATTTATTGAGATTTGGACTTTTTTGTTAAATCTATAATTTACGATCGCTCAGGTTTCTAAATAACTTTAAAATTTACAGTGATAACTGTCTAGAAGTTTTACCGATTTTCATTAAACTTTTTGTACATCTTTGTGACAGAAATCATGGGAACTTTATGTCTTCCGCCGTTAGAGTATGTTCCTCGGGTGTCGATGCTTCTTTAAAGTCCAACAATGACCCATATTGTCTGTCAAAAGTAATGGTGACTTAGAAGATTGCCGTCTGCCACGTACAAATGCTTTATAGGGAACAGTAGGTGCGTCTTACATGTGATCAGATATCGGTCGTGCCACAAATCTCATCCGACAATGAAAAGAACTCTGGCAACTATTAAAAATTAAGAATTCATGATTATCAATCATTTCTAGAAGAAAGGAAAATTTGGTAAAGGTGCACAGCGAAAATGGACACATGAGAAAGTACACGATAGCAAAAGCACTAACGTTCCGACAAACACAGGTCCGCAAATGAGCTTTTTCTAGGCATATTTGCTGGAACATCGTTAACAGCCACCTCTGAGGACGAAAGATGTATTTGAAATGTAACTCTTCGATTAAGTCCGTATCTAATGGTGATAAAACTGAATCCATTGTCTACCTTAATAAGGAATGCCTTATTAACTGATGACTTAACATGGTACAGTCAAGGGGGTTGGCGGAAGAAAGTGTTAACCCACAAGAGCGAATTTTGAGTACATTCGTGTTATATGTTTGTATAAATTCAAAGAAAAGTACATATATACAATAAGACAAAACAACTTGTATAGGAAACAGTGCCATATTAGTTATTAAAGTCCACTTTTGGCAAAGTAAATTCTAGGAGGAACCTAAGGGCCATCAGGGCTTCATTGTAATATTATAACTATGCAGTAAACCAGTTAATTCGGTAGACAAATGAATATTGTTAAATTATCGTCGATGCAAGAAGGGCTAAGAAGTTTTACGATGCATTTAAGTTTTGATGGCTGTATGCCACTCTCGCCATTCAGCGATAGGATATATTTGGAGCCTGCTCTTATATGGTACTTGGTCTGACCACACTCTCGAATTTCGTTAACTTTTTAGATGAATCATTTCAGATTATTTAATTTTAAGTGTTTTACAGCATCCACTAATGAATAAACAGCTATCTGTACATCCACCTATAATCACAGGTTGCCTGCTTCCTTCTCCTAACGAATCCAGTCAGCTACGAGAACTTCTTGTGCACAACATGAACGCCAGTTTCTCAGGAAACAGGTGGAAGGAAATCCTACGCCCGATTCGTTCTGATAGGGCAGGAATGTGTTAGCTTAAGTAGCGCAGTCTCGGTTGGGAAGACACAACTAGTTATACTATACGTCATTTTTATCAGTTGCTACAGACTCGTGGCCAAACTGAGAAACTCACTCTAAGGTTTGCTAGCGTGAGGGACCTTGCAAGAAACACATCTATTTTAAGATGTCTGCAGAGGAAGAAATCGTATACACAAAGATCACGGTATCTCACAGTCCATGGAATGTCATCGTTACATAAAATGACGTGCCTGCAAACAACTAGCGAACGGCTGCCATCAATTGTCTAGTATTATGGGACATGGCTTCGTCCTGTTGAAACAGCACGTTTTTCATGTTCTCGACGTAAAGAATGCTCCAAGCATATCAGTATACCGAGCGGATGTTAGGATGTTATATCACTGCAATGCCACACCTGCGTTCAAAGAAATAAGGGCCAAAGACACTATGACATGATACAGCGCACCATACTTTATCCCTGATGGTATGTAAAGGACATTCGAGAAACACACAAGGATTTTTCTCCACACAGTGACGAAAATTGTGATTGTTAACACATCCGTTTAGATCGAAGTTGGCTTCGTCTAACATCTGTATTATGTTAAAGACGCTGGTGTCCTAAATTCTCTATGACACAATGTCGTGGATTTAATTGCTGCGCGATGTGTATGTTACAGTGGCCGAACTTCAGTTCGTGTGGTATTATTTGTACGCTTTGTCGCCCACTCTCTGGTGTGCAGATGCATATTGCCGAACGGAGCGATGAAGGCTCCTTTCGATGGAAACTCTAGCAGCTGCAAAGTTCTCTGGTGAACGTACCGTTCGAACGCCACCTTGAGGTTCGTTTTCAGTCCTGGAACAGTTCCCTCAAACGATCCTGTTGGCAGAACATCCGCAAGTGAGCATTATGGCATAGGTTGAAAATACCGCTTCAGTTGTAAATTATTTTATTTTCACACGACCGGTTTCGGTCTGTTATAAGCCCATCATCAGGTGTCGTATCTGTGCTGTGGTCCCCGAGCGCCGCGTGTACAACGCGCGGTGCGCTGCCTATGAACGCAGAACAGGGGGGCCACAGCACAGCTACGACACCTGAGAATGCGCTTATTACAGTCCGCAACCGGTCGTGTGAAAATCAAGTAATTTACAACCGAAGCGGTATTTTCAACCTCTCCTGTAATGCTCAGCTGCGGATGTGCTGCCAACAGGATTGTTTCAGGGAACTGTTCCAGTGGTGGTGGTGGTGGTGGTGGTGGTTAGTGTTTAACGTCCCGTCGACAACGAGGTCATTAGAGACGGAGCGCAAGCTCGGGTTAGGGAAGGATTGGGAAGGAAATCGGCCGTGCCCTTTCAAAGGAACCATCACGGCATTTGCCTAAAACGATTTAGGCAAATCACGGAAAACCTAAATCAGGATGGCCGGAGATGGGATTGAACCGTCGTCCTCCCGAACTGTTCCAGGATTGAAAAGGAACCTCAAGGTTCATCGATTGGATGACATACAGCTATGACGTCCTAGCTGTTAATGCTGTGTAAATACTATTTACGCCGCAGTCACACTGCCATCCTGCTTGTGGAACGCTCACACAGCGATAGCACGTTCCGCAACACACCGACGCTGTATCATTACTAAATGGCAAAGGGTTCACAATAACCATCCACTGCTTCGTAACAATGTCGGGTCTATACTGTTGACAACAGTAACGTTCATAATTTCCCATTTCCCTTCGCCACGCTGTATATTTGTGTTAACTAGAACAAAATTTCATACTGAAGTCCGTGGCACAATTACACAGAATGTAATGGGCATAAATGCAGAGTTTTTACGTGCTACCTTAATATGTACACAGGCAACGGCCTTGCCGCAGTGGTTACACCGCTTCCCGTGAGATCACCGAAGTTAAGTGCTGTCGGGCGTGGTCGGCACTCGGATGGGTGACCATCCAGGCCGCCTTGCGCTGTTGCAATTTTTCAGGGTGCTCTTAACCTCGTGATGCCAATTGAGGAGCTACTCGACCGAATAGTAGCGGCTTCGGTCAAGAATACCATCATAACGACCGGGAGAGCGGTATGCTGGCTCCACGCCCCACCTATCCACATCCTCCACTGAGGATGACACGGCGGTTCGATGGTCCCGGTAGGTCACTCGTGGCCTGCAGACGGAGTGCTTTTAATATGTACACAGGTCAGTCGGTTGGCTTGTTTTTTCTCTGCATCGAACAGTCTTTCCATAGACTCATCACATATTCACTACCTGAAGTTTTCTGCATGGTCATAACTGCTCCACTAATTGGAGTACACTTCTCAGCCGGCCGAAGTGGCCGTGCGGTTAAAGGCGCTGCAGTCTGGAACCGCAAGACCGCTACGGTCGCAGGTTCGAATCCTGCCTCGGGCATGGATGTTTGTGATGTCCTTAGGTTAGCTAGGTTTAACTAGTTCTAAGTTCTAGGGGACTAATGACCTCAGCAGTTCAGTCCCATAGTTCTCAAAGCCATTTGAACCATTTTTACACTTCTCAGTATAGGCTAACCGCTTGGCAATCACGTGTCCACACTCCAACGCCTGACTTCCTGTCCAGGGGAAATAAGCATTAACAGCTTGCTCTTGCCATATGTACTTGGAGGTACTGTACAACCTAAAGCATACGATTTGTAATAGCTGTAATCATTATTCTGCAAATCACGCTAATACTGATGTAACGTTTTTCAGTACACCGTCCTCAGTCCCCAACAGAAATATCTGCTCTTACACCTGATTCGCACAGTATACAACGAAGAAATCTGCAGTAGCTTGGCACAGGCGAGAAAATATTCCTCAACTGGTATCAGGTACTGACGCGGAAACGAGGATGAAGTTCATGAAAGTGAGCAATTAATCGTCCGCAGCTCGTGCTCGTGCGGTAGCGTTCTCGCTTCCCACGCCCGGGTTCCCGGATTTGATTCCCGGCGGGGTCAGGGATTTTCTCTGCGTCGTGAAGGCTGGGTGATGTGTGACGTCCTTAGGTTAGTTAGGTTTAAGTAGTTCTAGGTTCTAGGGGACTGATGACCATAGATGTAAAGTCCCATAGTGCTCAGAGCCATTTGAACCTACTTTTTTTTGAGCAATTGGAGCATTGTGTTAAAGTGGAATGAGGACAATCTGAAAACAGGAATTATCGAAGAATGTTAAGAATTAACAGGTAAGGTACTACACGGAGAAATACTGAAAAGTAGAGTTGAGGAGAGAAGCATACGGAAGATTCTTACCAGTAGAAGGGACAAATGATAGGATCTAGAATGAAATTTTCACTCTAGAGCGGAGTGTGCGCTGATTTGAAACTTCCTGGCAGATATCCTTTCTTCGAGGAGTGCTAGTTCTGCAAGGTTCGCAGGAGAGCTTCTGTGAAGTTTGGAAGGTAGGAGACGAGGTACTGGCGGAATTGAAGTTGTGAGGACGGGCCGTGAGTCATGCTTGGGTAGCTCAGTTGGTAGAACGCTTGCCCGCGATAGGCAAAGGTCCCGAGTTCGAGTCTCGGTCCAGCACACAGTTTTAATCTGCCAGGAAGTTTCAAATGACAGGATAGTTGTTATTGCACCCAAGAAGGGTTTGAAGGAGCTGGACGGGGCAGCAGAGGAGAAAGAGTAGTAGTATCAAACAAAGACCATAGCACGTTAAACTAATGATAAAGGTTTTTTGATTATAGTGGCCACGTGGGAAGAAAAATTTTGGTACAACAGAAAAAAATAGAGCTCAACATTGAACCTGCCACATATACACGTTTAGATAAGGTATAACGACTATACGTTGAAAGACTACGTACTGTTCTCATTTGTGCCTGAGATGAAAAACAGTCGTCTGAAATTGTCCTATTGGTCGTAAGAGATTAGCATTTAGGAATTCTCCGACATTACCACAATGCCCATCGTCTTCTGGTCGTAGCTGAGGTTACTGGAGATGTACTGCAGCTGGAACTCTTCGAAGAGCTCTAGGGCCCTTTGCAGGTACGATTCGTCCCCAGTTGCTTTGTACACCCAAACGTAGCCCCACACCAGCTCATCTGTGTAGCCGGATGACCTGAAATGAGCACAACGGCTATAATGTAGCGCTTATGGTTTGGGAGAATCGATCCACTCAGTTTCCAGATAACATAGTACCGGTGAGATAATGAGAATTTAATAATGAACACACCATGGTATACACTTTAACCTTTCTGCCATTTGTCTTCAAGACCAGCAAGACCACAGCAAACTATCGACCACAGAATTGCTGTCACGCACTGCCTAGCTTCATCAGAAAATATGTGATATTGTCTTTAATACACCGAATTCTTATTCATAGGAGCACAAATTCCAGTCATATCATTCACACGTTATCCCTGGTTTATTTTAATCACTTGTGGCGATTGCTAATGCGGATTTTTCAATTAGGCCCAACCTTTTTAACACTGAGTTCGTACTTCTGGAAGTTAAATAAAATCCCTTTGGAGCTCTTCAAAACATGAAGCAGTCAAGAGGAGTTTTCTGAAAATAATCTACCCTCCTCTGTCGTGTTACGTAATGGTTATATATGCCATTTTGAATGGAAGGAAGCCCGTAAGTTACAGAACAAGTAAGTTATATCTGTTCCATTCAGCCGATTGTACACACGCTAGTTGTGGCCATAGTAATACGTCAAAATCAAACTCAAAAAATTTTATCTTAGAAAAAGCCAAGAAATGTCGTCGATGAAGACTTATATCGAAAAGTTACCAGCTTGAGCTTCGTGAACAGATCTATAACCGTATGCTAAATCTATCTGATACTATATCCATGAAATTCTTTGTGTAAGATTTTCTAACAGTCTTACAAGAGCTACGTATGCATGTATTTAACAGGGGACCTAGAAACGACGGAAAGGCTTCGTCCCGCCGTAGCCGTCAGTGATCCACAGCCCCACAAACAGGCCACAGCAGTCCACCCACCCCACCGCCGCCTCACACCGAACCCAGGGTTACTGTGCGATTCGGCCCCCAGTGGAGCCCCCCCCCCCCCTCCCCTGGGAACGTCTCATACCAGACGTGTGTAACCCCAGATGTTTGTGTGGTAGAATAATTATGGTGTACGTGTACGTGTAAACTTTGTTTGCGCAGCAATTGTGGACGCAGTTTAACTGTGGCAGAATAAGGGCAACCAGCCCGCATAAGCCGAGGTAGATGGAAAACCGCCTTAAAAACCATCCACAGGCTGGCCGACACACGGGACCACGACACTAATTCGCGGGTGGATTCGTGCCGGGGAGCGGCGGGCCTTCCCGCTCGGGGAGCAGAGGGTTAGATCGCGCGGCTAACCAGGCGGGTAAAAGAGCTACTTACCAACACTTTTCGTTCACTTTATCTTTACCCACTTGGCTATACATATTCCACACACTCTTCGTTAGCATCTCGGATTGTTTCTGCTGGTTATGTTGCTTTGCTATTACTACAGGTCGTTGGTCACTAATCACCTAGCCGTCCGAAGTGGCCGAGCGGTTAAAGGCGCTACAGTCTGGAACCGCACGACCGCTACGGTCGCAGGTTCTAATCCTGCCTCGGGCATGGATGTGTGTGATGTCCTTAGGTTAGTTAGGTTTAAGTAGTTCCAAGTTCTAGGGGACTTATGACCACAGCAGTTGAGTCCCATAGTGCTCAGAGCCATTTGAACTAATCACCTACAGGAATTGCCAATCTATATGTATGTTTCACTGATAACACAACTTTGGTTGAACCATATTTTACAAAATGCATAACACTGTGCTGTCTGTGAAAACGTTATTTATTCTGCTATCGATTTCGATTTTAAACCATCATCAGTGGCAAAAAAATTATCGCAGATGTATCACATGTCATACGTGATTTGACGTATGTTCCCACTATAAATGACGGCCTGAACGCTGTGATCGCACTGATTCTCGAATGGGTTTATATCAGTGGAATTTGGAGGCCAGGAGAGTACGGTAAATTCCACCTGGTGCTCTCTGAAACACGGACGTACAGTGCAAACTGTGTGGCGTGTTGCATTGTCCTGTTGACAGGTGCCATGGCGCTGAGGAAAAACAGACTGAATGGAGGGGTGAACGTGGCCCCAAGGAAAGGTAAATACTCTTGTTGATCCATTTTGCCTTTCAGAATGACGAGATCACGCAGGAAGTGCGACTAAAACAGTCCCCAGACCATAAGGCTCCCTCCTGGCTGGACCCTTCCGACGATTGTTGCAGTGTTTTTTTCTTTTAGACATTTCAAGCAGATGGAGCACAAAACGTGATTCATCTGATAAGGCTACCTGCCGCCTCTCGGGACGCCCAGCTGCGGGATTGACGTGCAAATTCAAGCCTCGTCGCCAATGAATAGCAGTCAGCGCAGCCGCATAGACCAGGCGCCTGCTTCAGAGACCCACGCGGAGCAACGTTGCCGAACAGGGACTGAGGAGACATTGTTGGTAGCCTCTTGGTTCATCTAAGTGATCGTTGTTCATCAGTTGCACGTCTGTTCCCCCGTACACGTCTCCGCAGCCGTCGTTCACACCGGCCATCCCTCGCCCGTGCTGCACCAAAGTTCCCTCGGTGGCTGTTTTGGATAACACCATTTAGCAATCACGTAATACTTTAACCACAGAGACTCGTGAACAGTTTACAAAATTTAACCGTTTCGGATATGCTTCCAACCTTGGCCCGAAAGCCAATGATCATGCCCTTTCCAGTGTCAGCTAAATCGACCCGTTTCAGTATTACGACAATGACTGCACTGTTTTCCGTGTCCCCTGGACACACTTTATGTACCCTGCATCGTTGGTGCTGACACACGCCGTATTTGAGCATTTGTTGCTATTTAACTGCGAAGACAGTTGATGGTCACATTAATATGCAGGGAATTTGGCTTTCGAAAATCGTATTTGAACACTGTTTGCACGATAGAACATGATGTTATGAACCTTGTAAAATTGATATACGTTCGGCGGCAATTATTGGTATTCGACATCGTCAGGCTAGTTGCCCATCGGGACCGCCTTTCTTATCATTCAGCGTTGGTCTAGATCCCACGATATGAGAGTACGGACTCGCTTGAACCAGGCGGTTCACTCTCAACGCCATGCAGGGTCTTAACAGCGTTCGTTCCACTGTGCAGGATCGTAAAGCCGTGTAGCGCACGGGGTTTGTTCACAGCAAGAGAAGTGTCTACAAGAACAGTACGACGAGGTCTGGAGCTTACACAGCGTCAGCACGGTGACCATTGTTGCATTTCTCTTGGCTCGTCACCAGGAGGAGACGCGGTGACGGTGGTGCGTTCAAAGACAGCAACAGACACAGAAGGGCCATCACGCCGTCTTACGGAACGAGTTTTGAGCACATCATCATGGTGAAAATATCATTGGGTGGAGGCTCCGAGGAGAAGGATGCCAGATTGTATTGGTCGTCGACATACTTGTCCACCGTCAGACGGTAATGAGGTACCTTTGCGTACACAGCACGATCAATTTGGGTTCGGCTTCGGACAGTAGCCACCATTTTATGATGCCTTAATGACGGTTGCTTCGGGGTCGTACTGGTGTTATCTTCCAACAAGATGACGCAAAACCTTATGTTTCCCATGTTGTTCTGAGGTACCTCAATACACTGAGCGTCCGCCTGTTCCCATGGCGAAGCACGTTCACCAGATTTCTCACCTACTGGAAACATATGCTCATGCGCTGCTGAACGACAAGCACGCCACCTGTTATCGGGCACTACTGTTGAACTTCTGCCTAGAGTTGGAACATCACGGAGTTGCGTACCGGTATCTGTTACGGTGACAGGGATGTAATCTTTCACCCCTACTGTTCAACCTATACATCGAAAAAGATATGGCGGAATGAAACGGAGGTTCAATGGTGAGATTAATATTGAAGACGACAAGACGAAAGGTTCGATGATGACATTGCTACCCTCAGTGAAAGTGAAGAAGAATTACAAGATATGTTGAAGAGAATAACATTCTAATGAGTGCAGAATCTGGACTGAAAGTAAATCTAAGAAAGCTGAAAGTTATGAGAAGTAGCAGAAATGAGAACAATGAGAAACTTATCATGATTGGTGATCACGAAGTAGTTAAAGTTAAGGAATTCTGCTACCGAGGCATCAAAATAGCATATGATGGATGGAGCAAGGAGGACAAAAATGGCTCTAAGCACAGCTGAGGTCATCAATCACTTAAATTTAGAACTACTTAAACCTAACTAACCTAAGGACATCACACACATCCATTCCCGAGGCAGGATTCGAATCTGCGACCGTAGCAGCCGCGTGGTTCCGGAATGAAGCGTCTAGAACCGCTCGGCCACCACAAGGAGGACATAAAAAGTAGATACACAGAGCTAAGAAGGGCATTCTTAGCAAAAGAGGTCTATTAGTATTAAACATAGGTCTTAACTGGAGGATAAATGTTTGACATTGTTCGTTAGGAGCAGAGTACTTTATGGTAGCGAAACGTTGTCTGTATGAAAACCGGAACAGAAGAGAATCGAGGCCTTCGAGATGTGATATTCCAGAAAAATGTTGAAAATTAGGTAGACTGGTAAGGTAAGGAACGAGGAGGGTAACCGCACAATTGGAGAGGAAAGGAACACATAGAAAAGGGGACAGGATGATAGAACATGTTAACACGTAAGAGAATAGCGTCTATGGCACTAGAGGGAACTGTAGGTGGTAAAAACTGTAGTGGAAGACAGAGATTGGAATGCATCCGGAAACTAACTGAGGACGTAAATTGCAATTGCTCCTTTGAGATGAAAAGGTTCGCACAGGAGGAAAAAAAAATCTCTTATTGGAGTGCGGCTGAACTGGAGTCATTGCTTCTGCAGCATCGGCAGTTCTGCATGTTCCACTTGTGTGTTGTTGACACACAACGTCTGTTAAACTCCAATACCCGATCCATGCGCATCCCCCAAAAGGCAGTACGATTTCCCTTATGTAAGTAGGGAAACGGTACCAAAACTATACCCTTACCAAAATGTTATAGGGATTCCCTCAATCATCGATGATAACGTTCCTCGCGAAGGCATGTCTTCTCTTCACGACTTCCAGCTGACTATGGTACTGACCGCACACTGTCCATAGGGACAAATTCTGTCCAATTGAGGCGTTAGATCGTCAAATTCTCGAGCTGGTTGGAAGGTCCTGCCCACAATACTCCAAACGTTTTTAATTGGAGACAAATCCGGCGACCTTCCTGGCCAGGGGATGGCCTTAGAAGCACGAAGACCAGCATCAGAAGCTCTCGCTGAGTGTGGAGGGCTACTATCTTGCAGAAAATGAAGCCCAAGGTGTCTTACCATCAAGGGCAACAAAACAGGGCGAAGATGTCTTCAACGTACTGCTGTGCTGTAAGTGTGCTCCGGATGACAACCAAAGGCGTCCTTCTATGATACGAATTGGTATCCCAAACCATCAGCCACGGCTGTCGGGCCATATGGGTTGATACCTCATTGCCGTCTGGGGTATCTGCAGACTCCTCTTATGCCTGGATTCTCATTGACTGGCATAGAATTGTCTTCATTCATTAGTCCCGCTTTGAATTAGGTCCCAGAGGTCAGTGAAGTCGTGTCTATAGATGCATGAAAAGCAGTGGGATACCAAACTTACTGTCGCTGCCGTACTGCCTGAGAAACTGAAGTGATGATCTGGAGTGACAATTCTTTTCATAGTAGGTCACATTTAGTCATCATCCGCGGCGCCTTTACAGAACAGCGGTATGTTAACGAAACGCAAAGTCCCGTTTTGTTCCCCTTCATGGTAAAAAAATCCTAGGCTTACGTTTGAGCAAGGTAATGCCCGCCTACACACGGTGATAGATTCTACTGTTTGTCTTCGTGCTTGCCCAACACTACCTTGGTCAGCAAGGACGGCGGATGTTTCCCAAATAAAAATGTTTGCAGCATTAATGGCAGGGCCCTTGATCCAGCGCGGGGTTTTGGCGATCTAACGCCTCAATTGGACAGCATTTGACACGATGTTCCCCAGGATGAAATCCAACGACTCTCTCAAACAGTGCCAAGGCTAATAACTACTTATATAATGGCGAGAGATGGAGCCACGAATTATTGATTTGCTCAGTCTGTGAAACTCTTTCTCTTGAATAAATCATCCAATTTTTCTGAAATTGTAATGGTTTGTTTGTGGGTAGATGTGAATGATATCTACCAGTTATCGTCTCAACCGTATAATTCCTTGGTGATGCGTGTTTTGTCTTACTGTGTATGTGACATTCAAGTCCGTGGGCAAGATATGGGTAAAAGAATTGTTATTTCATAACAAATATCAAAAACAATTACCTCAATCTTTTACTGAAAATTTTGAAAGATCTGTGCAACAGAAATAAGTCGGTGCCATTGACTCAGCGCACGCTCAGAGAATAAAAAAGGAACGTTGAAATTATATTGTTTTAATGTTACAGGACGAAGCGTGTAGTGCACTTGGTTTCAGTCGCAGAAAATGATCAGGGAACCGATGTTTTCCCATCAACTCTTTAAAAAAACGTTCTAACGATATGACAACGGAGTTTGGTGCAGCTCACGATACAATTTAAAGATTTGCGATTTGCTGCAGAAATGGACTGTATCTGCAGCCGCCCAACCCGTCCTCCTCCTTCCCCCCTCCCCCCTTTCCCACAGCGGTGAGCGATCTCGGTGTCTTTCTAGCCACTTCCCTCACTGCCCCCAAGGAAGTAACACCTTATCACTGTTTCTTCTATCTTGCGACCAGGTTCTCCTATTACGATGTTCACGTTGGGAATTGTAAGTACAAATCCACTACTCAGCCTTAATGGCACATATTGCCTAATCTCTGCAACTTCATGGATTCGGCGGTGAGTAGCTACTACAGAAGACTATTTACTGGATAAATTTCAACATGGTGGCTGTTTGCATCCTGTTCAGCTTCATGAACAGTCATTATCACTCACGCAGGTCAAGTTGATTGCAAATTCCTTATGTTCCTGTCCAAAATTCCTATTTTTAAATTATAACGTAAGCAAATTGGTAGCTACTTGCCAGTTGAGCCGTTGACGTCCAGTGATACAGCAAATATTACACGAGTTAATGATGCCGAGGAAGAAAGTACTGGTAGGACTCACGTGTAAAACTCAGCCATATCTGGGATGGAGTCGGTGCAGAGCGCCCTGTAGGTGTCGGCGAAGTTGAGCAGCTCGATGGCGGCGTTGAGCAGAGTGGCTGAGTACTCGTCGTCCACCGACTGGAACACGATGGAAGCCGACGCCAGCGCCGCGGCCGCCTCCCCGGCGGCGTCCGTCCCTGCAGCAACCCGCCGACTGTGCTCCACGTTACAGGAAGACTACATCCACAGTGAACGTGAGGCTAGACGGGAGTTATTCATACAACCAAGAAACCGAAGAAAGTCACGAGGACGAGCCAAGTCTTTACGAATACATGCTTAATAGTTTTATGGTCCAGCTTTGGAGCGTAATGCAGCAACACTTCTGTGTGGTATGAACTCGACAAGTCCTTGGTACATTTACGGAGGTATGTGGCAGGAAAACATCTACGCACAGCTTAAGCCGTTTTCTTAAATTACGGGCCAGTGGTTTGTGGAAACAGAACTGGCGACCGACAGCGGCTCACATGTGGACCATTGGGTTCAGATTTGGCGCATTTGGTGACCAAGATATCAAGTCATTGCAGTATCATGTTTCTCGAACCACTGTAGCAAGATATCCTGCTGGATGCTGCTGTAACCTACCAGGAAGACATAAAGCATAAAGCGAGGTAATTGGTTCGTGATAATTTCTAGGCAGTCCGCAGCAGCTGTGGTGTCTTCAGTTACTACCGTAAAGCCAGGTGAGTGCCCCTCCTTTCCATAGCACAACACTGGCCCCATCGCCAAACTTATGTGGCGTGGTGGATGTTCCGGTCAGCTATTTGCCTGCTTGACAGCATATTTGATCATAGCTATTAACATGGTGTAACTACACTACTGGCCATTAAAATTGCTACACCAAGAAGAAATGCAGACGATAAATAGGTATTCATTGGATAAATATATTATACTAGAACTGACATGTGATTACATTTTCACGCAATTTGGGTGCATAGATCCTGTGAAATCAGTACCCAGAACAACCACCTCTGGCCGTAATAATGGCCTTGATACGCTTGCGCATTGAGTCAAACAGTGCTTGGATGGCGTGTACGCGTACAGCGACCTGTGCAGCTTCAACACGATACCACAGTTCATCAAGAGTAGTGACTGGCGCATTGTGACGACCCGGTTGCTTGGCCACCATTGACCAGACGTTTTCAATTGGTGAGTGATCTGGTGAATAGGCTGTCCAGGGCATCAGTCGAACATTTTCTACATCCAGAAAGGCCCGTACATAACCTGCAACAAGTGGTCGTGCATTATCCTGCTAAAATGTCGGGTTTCGCAGTTATCGAAGGAAGGGAAGAGCCACGGGTCGTAACACATCTGAAATGTAACGCCCACTGTTGAAAGAGGTAACCGAGACGTGTAACCAATGGCACCCCATACCATCACGCCGGGTGATACGCCAGTATGGCGATGACGAATACACGCTTCTAATGTGTGTTCTCCGCGATGTCGCCAAACACGGATGCGAGCATCATGATGCTGTAAACAGAACCTGGATTCATCCGAATAATTGACGTTTTGCCATTCGTGCATCCAGGTTCGTCGTTGAGTACACTATCGCTTGCGCTTGTCTGTGATGCAGCGTCAAGGGCAACCGCAGCCATGGACTCCGGGCTGATAGCCCATGCTGCTGCAAACGTCGTCGAACTGTTCATGCAGATTGTTGTTGTCTTGCAAACGCCCCCATCTGTTGCCTCAGGGATCGAGACGTGGCTGCACGATCCGTTGCAGCCTTTCGGATAAGATGCCTGTCATCTCGACTGCTAGTGATACGAGACCGTTGGCATCCAGCACTGCGTTCCGTATCACCCTCTTGAACCCAGCGATTCCATATTCTGCTAACAGTCATTGTATCTCGACTAACGCGAGCAGCAATGTCGCAATGCGATAAACCGCAATCGAGATAGACTACAATCCGACTTTTATCAAAGTCGGAAACGTGATGGTACGTATTTCTCCTCCGTATACGAGGCATCACAACAACGTTTCACCAGGCAACGCCGGTCAATTGCCGTTTGTGTATGAGAAATCGGTTGGAAACTTTCCTCATGTCAGCACTTTGTAGGTGTCGCCACCGGCGCCAACCTTGTGTGAATGCTCTGAAAAGCTAATATTTGCATATCACAGCATCTTCTTCCTGTCGGTTAAATTTCGCGTCTGTAGCACGTCATCTTCGTGGTGTAGCAATTTTAATGGCCAGTAGTGTAGAAATGTCGTTCATACGGCCAGCTGATATATTTCCACTGATGCTGTGTCAGGTGTCGATGATCCCGTGCCCACTATTGTAGTGAGTGACGAGGCGTTAGGTCAGCATGAGAACACGTGGCGGTCGTCTGCTGTGGAGCCTCATGTTCAGCAATGTACGCTGAACGGTGTTCTCCAAAACACTTGTGCCTGCGCCAACATTGCACTACGTCGTCAGATCTGCCACAGATTGCTGCTTACCTTGCTTACCAGAGACAGTAGCCCTCCAATTTCCACAGTCTGTGATGAGGCGTTGACATCAACACCTTTTCACCTACTTGTCGTTTAATCGTCCTTCAACCACTTTCTGAAGATGCTCGCGACAGTAGCATGTGAACGGCTGACCGGTTTCTCCGTTTCCGAGGTGCTCGTTCCCAGGCGGAGGGCCATAACAATCTGTCTTTTCCCAAAGTCACTTTCATCAATGAATTTCTCTATCTTCTGCCCGTATTAGCACTAAAATGATTCCCCATTCATCTCTGCCACACATGTATAGGGTGTTCCACAAATCTTGAGAAACACTTAGAGGGATTGTCAAGGGTATCTTAAGGAGGACATCGAGGACAGGAATGTCCGGAAACGTTATCCAACGACGTTACAGAGAATTGAAGTTATAGGTGCTGGCACGCATCGCTAACCCAACCCTTCGGCAGCAAACGTGGCTCCGTACACTGACTAACTGCAGGCATTATCCAGTTATCGCGACTACCTGCAACGATCGCCAGTGGAGAAGGTGGAACTAGCTGCTGCATAGACAGGCCACGTCTACTATGAATGCAATGCTCTGTTGCCTTGTTAGATGACAGTTTCGGACGTAGGTCCCCAGCTGAAGTTAATTTCTCTTCTGTATACCGAAAACAATAGAGGTTCTAGAGGGTTCAAGGAGAAAGATAAACTGTCGATGGAGACCCGTGTGCCGGCCTCTGAGGTCGAGCGGTTCTAGGCGCTTCAGTCCGCAACCACGCGGCTGCTACGGTCGCAGGTTCGAATCCCGCTTCGGGAATGGGTGTGTGTGCTGTCCTTAGGTTAGTTAGGTTTAAGTAGCTCTAATTCTAGGGGCTGATGAGCTCAGATGTTAAGTCACATAGTGCTCAGAGCCATTTGAAACATTTTTTGAAACCCGCGTCCAAAACAGTCATCCCCTGAGGCAATTGAGCATCGCATTCATAGGAGACAACGCCTTCCAACGCAGCAGCCAACTCCATCTTCTCCATTGGCGATGGTGACTATCAGCTGCGATCACTGAATAGGAAACAACATTCCGATACTTCCCCTCTATGGTCCGTCAGCGAACCAAGTCATGTTTGCTGCCGGAAGGATGGCCTAGTGGCAGGTACCGCGCCTGTAAAATCAATGTTTTGTAGCGTCGTTGGGTGACGTTTCCGGACATGGGTTCCTACCTTTGATTTGTTCCTCAGGATACCCTTCACAATCCCTCGAAGTTAGTCGCAGCATTTGTGGAACAGTCTGTATACTGTCCTTATTGCGTCATGTGGCCGCAGTGCCACCAGGCCCCATTCAGCCTTGCGGTGGACAAAGGTCACATTATGTTATGGTTCATCAGCGAAATATCATACGACGGCAATATCAATTCGGCCGACACTGCTCTAATCTCTGACCGAGTGAGACGACGCAGTGGTAAAACACCGGACTCTGTTATAAGACGATGGTCGTTCAAATCGCCGACAGGATGGTTTCTTTGAAGAAACACACAAAAATTCCCTTTTCCGTTCTTCCCAATCCGAGTTTATGCTCCGTCTCTAATGACCCTATCGTCGACGATGTATGAAATATCTGTGCGGTCGTATGTGCGAGCGAAGCCATTGTTGGTTCAAATGGCTCTGAGCGCTATGGGACTTAACATCTGAGGTCATCAGTCCCATAGAACTTAGAACTACATAAACCTAACTAACCTAAGGACATCACACACATCCATACCCGAGCAGGACTCGAACCTGCGACCGTAGCGGTCTCGTGGTTCCAGACTGAAGTGCCTAGAACCGCTCGGCCACACCAGCCGGCGAAGCCGCTGTTAAAAATCTATATACACAGCAAAGGGTGGTGAACGCCCAAGAAAAGAAATTACCCTGCATAAGGGCTAACGAAATAGCAAGGAGGTGATATGAATTTTAAATGTCTATATCTGATGCTGTTATTGGCAAAACTCATACGTGGGTTGGATAATACATGGAGTAGTCGTATTTTACCTGAATCTTGACTATAGACAATATGCTTCTTAGCTTTCCACACAGTTGACTTAGATATTTTCTTGTCAAATGTAACAGCTTAAATTTCTCGCGAAGTGCAATGGAATGGTTCCCCTCACACCTCTCGACTCGCCAAAACTGCGTCGTAACCGGCTCCATAGAGTCACACAGGAGGCAGGCAGTATCAGGCGCCCACATGGCTCGGTATTAGACCCTATACTCTTATTGTATGTCGCTGTAATTGTAACCTGGCTGAATTCCCGTAAGTTGTTTGAAAAATATGTCATCAGTTTAGTCCTACTGCAAATATCACATAAATGCTGATATGCTGATGACCTCCAGTTTTATCTGTGTACAAAACCAAAAAACCTAAAGACAGAGATCGAGATCGAGAATTTCAGCACTATCAGAATGGGCGCAGAATATAGAGTTAAAGTTCAGCCCATAGAAAACCTAGGCGGTACTGGCTGGTCATTCTATGCTCATTAGCCCTAAATGGTTGGGATTCGCTAAAATTTTTAATCCTAAATGGGGAAAATATTAACTTTTCTCCCTCACCAAAGTGTCTAAAAGTAATATTATATGAAAATCTAAATTAAACTGAGCTTCTAACAACAATGTGCAGGAAGTCACAGTAGTTCTCCATGCACTATGAAAAAAAAAAACTTTTCCCTCTAGTCCTGAAAAAGAAACTTGTAGGAACACATGCCCTTCCAATTATTTATTAGAGTGATGTTACCTTGCAAGGACTTTCTTAAGAATGTTCGCGGCCCCTGGAAGTGGTTATGAACGCCTGTGTTCAATATACACTCCTGGAAATGGAAAAAAGAACACATTGACACCGGTGTGTCAGACCCACCATACTTGCTCCGGACACTGCGAGAGGGCTGTACAAGCAATGATCACACGCACGGCACAGCGGACACACCAGGAACCGCGGTGTTGGCTGTCGAATGGCGCTAGCTGCGCAGCATTTGTGCACCGCCGCCGTCAGTGTCAGCCAGTTTGCCGTGGCATACGGAGCTCCATCGCAGTCTTTAACACTGGTAGCATGCCGCGACAGCGTGGACGTGAACCGTATGTGCAGTTGACGGACTTTGAGCGAGGGCGTATAGTGGGCATGCGGGAGGCCGGGTGGACGTACCGCCGAATTGCTCAACACGTGGGGCGTGAGGTCTCCGCAGTACATCGATGTTGTCGCCAGTGGTCGGCGGAAGGTGCACGTGCCCGTCGACCTGGGACCGGACCGCAGCGACGCATGGATGCACGCCAAGACCGTAGGATCCTACGCAGTGCCGTAGGGGACCGCACCGCCACTTCCCAGCAAATTAGGGACACTGTTGCTCCTGGGGTATCGGCGAGGACCATTCGCAACCGTCTCCATGAAGCTGGGCTACGGTCCCGCACACCGTTAGGCCGTCTTCCGGTCACGCCCCAACATCGTGCAGCCCGCCTCCAGTGGTGTCGTGACAGCCGTGAATGGAGGGACGAATGGAGACGTATCGTCTTCAGCGATGAGAGTCGCTTCTGCCTTGGTGCCAAAGATGGTCGTATGCGTGTTTGGCGCCGTGCAGGTGAGCGCCACAATCAGGACTGCATACGACCGAGGCACACAGGGCCAACACCCGGCATCATGGTGTGGGGAGCGATCTCCTACACTGGCCGTACACCACTGGTGATCGTCGAGGGGACACTGAATAGTGCACGGTACATCCAAACCGTCATCGAACCCATCGTTCTACCATTCCTAGACCGGCAAGGGAACTTGCTGTTCCAACAGGACAATGCACGTCCACATGTATCCCGTGCCACCCAACGTGCTCTAGAAGGTGTAAGTCAACTACCCTGGCCAGCAAGATCTCCGGATCTGTCCCCCATTGAGCATGATTGGGACTGGATGAAGCGTCGTCTCAAGCGGTCTGCACGTCCAGCACGAACGCTGGTCCAACTGAGGCACCAGGTGGAAATGGCATGGCAAGCCGTTCCACAGGACTACATCCAGCATCTCTACGATCGTCTCCATGGGAGAATAGCAGCCTGCATTGCTGCGAAAGGTGGATATACACTGTACTAGTGCCGACATTGTGCATGCTCTGTTGCCTGTGTCTATGTGCCTGTGGTTCTGTCAGTGTGATCATGTGATGTATCTGACCCCAGGAATGTGTCAATAAAGTTTCCCCTTCCTGGGACAATGAATTCACGGTGTTCTTATTTCAATTTCCAGGAGTGTATCTCTAACGTTCGACTCTTTGCTCATATTCTACCATCATGTGCATAGTTACCCTGTCTATATGCAGTGAAGCGCAGACCTTTCCAAGCCCTCTGTCTTCTCTATTGTCTTACCAACGTACACTGCCCCTCAGATCTCTCCTTGGCCTTAAAGCTCATGCCTGAAGTACGTGTCGTGAACACCCGTTCCCATCAGATCAAAATCCTTTCTGTACCACTTCATCACTCAGTCACTTGCTCTAAGTCCTTTTCAGTAGCAGTAACTTGACTTCGGAATAATCTCCCTCATTGTATTAGAAGACTGAACAACATCTCCAGTTTCAAAAGAAATTTTATGACATATATGCTGAAGGAGCAATAGTGACTACTGTTGTCCCAGTACGGACTCGTTGGCACTTTACATCCTTCTTTCCAACCAGATCTTCCTCATTTCCTAATATTTCCCTTCCCTTCCCCAGAACTCGCTATATCAGAAAATAACTAATTTGTAGACCTATAAATTCACTTTCTATCAGCCACTATCTTTATTATTACTATCATCATCATCATCATCATCATCAGTGTTCTGCCTAAAGGCAGGTTTTCACATGGTAGTTCTCCAGGCTCTCCAGTCTTCTACCGTCCTCTTCAGGTCTGCATAATTTCCTCTTCCCTTTATGTCGTCTATCATCTTGTATCTCCTTCTTCCTCTCAGTCTTCTCCCACAAACCAATCCTTCCAAAGCATCTACTAGCAAGTACTCCCTTCTCAATGAATGTCCCAACCAGTTCTTTTTCCTTTCTCTTACAACCTTCAGCAGACATCTTCTCTCACCAATCCTTTCCAATACTCTTTCATTGCCTACACTTTCCATCCAGCATATTCTTTCTGTTCTCCTCCACATCCACATCTCAAATGCTTCCATCCTCTCGTCTCAGCGTCCATGTTTCTGCCCCATATAGTGCCACACTCCAGACAAAACATTTGACAATCCTATTCCTTAGTCCTTTATCTAATTTGCCACATAAGAGTCTCATCTTTCTGTTGAATGACTCCTTCGCTATGGCAATTCGAGTTTCCACCTCCTGGTGACGCCTCAAGTCTTCAGTTATTGTGCTTCCGAGATATTTAAATTTACTTACTTGACTAACGGTAGATTGTCTTATTTTAATATTGGACGGTCTACGTCTTGTACTGATGACCATACTCTTTGTTCCCATATTCCACCCAAGCTTCATTCAGATCGTTGAGCATGTTATCCACTGTCCGCTCATTTTCTGCCACTAATACCATCTTATACATTCTACTCTCTTTCCACCAATACATATTTCTCTTTTCCCATCTAAGCTTTTCGCAATAACCTCTTCAAGGTATACGTTAAACAACCGTGGGGAAAGGCAACAACCTTGTCTAGCACCTCGTGCAATGCTGCTTCCTTCTGACATTTCATTTCCAATCCTTATCCTTACTTTCTGGTGTAAATACAGATTCTGTATCAGTCGTCTCTCTTTCCAATCTACTCCTTTCCTCTTCAAAATACCCATCATCTTGTTCCACTGAACTCTGTCAAAAGCCTTTTCTAAATCTACAAAAACAGCAAAGATTTCTCTATCCTTTTCCATATATCTTTCCCCTATAGTTCTTAGCAGGCTAATAACATCTCTTGTTCCTTTTCCTCTTCTAAAGCTGAACTGCTCCTCTGCAATCCCTATGACAATTACTATTGTCATTATTATTATCATTATTATTGGAAGCAGCAGTAGTATAAGTACTGACTGTATTAACTTTATTAACCCTTAGTCAGTATTATTGATTCATAAGCTCTGTACAGACATTCAAATCATTTTATTACTACTTCTCATATTGAAAGTAATAGGCAAGGGAAAACGTAAATAAGTTTCTGGAATCATCCCTTCTTTTCTTTCATTACACGGATGACTTACTTTTTCATATTATACAGCAAGGCCTTCGAATTATGGCATGGAATGGAGGAGTATAATGGCAGAGAAGTTTTAGTGTACTTCAGAGAACAAAGAGATTACGGAAACGAACTGTAGTTTTATTACTCAACAAGGGTGATGCGCTAACATACAGTTCAGCTCAAGACGTTCTTGTGGTTCATCAAACACATTAAACTTCTCGTGAATACTTCGTCAACAATCGTATTACTACAGTGGCCAAGGCAAGCGTAAATACGAAAACAGTCATTCTTCCTCTTAGTATTACGGGTGAACTACAACAGAGAGAGGCAAGAAAACACTCAAAATCATTTATTTACTGTTTCACACAGAAAAACTACACCATCTACTCCCTGAGCTCATCCTAATTCTGAATTCAGAGAATAATTCATACCAACAGGGATGTGCCATGGACTTTTGTACTCAGATCAACAGTAAGTGTCGAAATTGGTATGAAAATCATAAAATCAGATATCAGAATCGACCTCCCGTACGCATAGGTAAACACGTTCACTCAGAATGTATCACCTACCAACCAAATAAGTGACTTAGATCCGGTATATTAGGGCCCAGAAGCTCAGAAACACAGTGGGGGTGGCGAGCAAGAAATCGACTTACGCAGACAAGTTCAGAATTAAGACAATTCCGCATAATTCAGTATACATGCAAATGGCTGTACAAATCAGTAGTTCGTGATCAAGCCCCAAGAAAGTGTGGTTTTAAGCTAGCCACATATAGTGTAGCACGTGAAAAGAGCGAACCCCAAATCTGTAGCACGTCTGAAAAGATACAAAAAATCTTAATTAATGGCAATTATACACCCTGAAGTACTCGTTAAATTCTGCACACTGCGACCAATCTTCTAATCACCACAGACAAACTCTGTCTGTACATCTGAGGGCACGTGAGTGGCTGAGGACCGAATTAGGTAACTTCAAGATATACGGAAAAATGATGACATAATGGATAATTTATAAAGCACACAAATATTCTCTTGAATTAATGCAATGTGAGCTATTCTTTAAGCGGTAAGATATTACAATCTCATGGACATTATGGACACGTGATAAAGATGCCGAGTCGAACAAAGATTAATGCAAGGGCAGGTACTAGGCAGTGACCGAAAATTACTATATAATAATCACTGACATGGAATTTAAGAAGGAGAGGAACAAGTAAGCGAGCGAAAATGCTACGTTCTATAGTAAAACGAACACTTCCGTAGGGTCTATGACCGAAATAATGAAACCAATTTCACATTCATCGTACACGGAGAAGAAAGCACGTATTTGGCTTAAATTTGCAGATGAAAAGAGCCCGTGACTTAGCTAGTCATCATAGGTGAAAGAAAAGGATTAATTACCCACTAGGACCTTTATCCTTTCGACTAGTTGACTAAGAATCATAATCATCCACCCCTACTTCCAGAAGGCTAGTGTCAAATTCCATTTAGTGGAGATCCCTAACCATCCACTTGGTTGTCAAGAATGGGGATTTCTTTTCGTTAGCATGGGAAGAAGAGTACCAACATTCCCCAGGGAATGCTTTGTCCCTGCTCTCGCCTTGGTTCTGTTCACCAAGCTCTCTGTATTATCCACTACAACAACCCAGTTACGCTGGCAACGCAAAGCCATTACCTTACACCATCTGACATGTGGAAACAAGTATAATACATCATCATTCACATGTTGGTTCACACATGAACACATATAGAGAAAATTAGTCAAATAATGGGTTGTGAGCAAGTAAATTGACATGCAACGGTCGCTCTTCCTATCTGCCAAGCCTCTGTAATTGTGGCAAAGTAAAAAAATAAGTAAATAAGATGACAGGACATTGACAAGTGCCCTTAAAACACATGCGATGGCTGCAATATTGATGTTCCTGTACGTATATATGACTGCTATTTTTTTAACCTTTGATCGATCGCGAAATGGAAACCACAGTCAAAACTCAAGAATATTTTACCTGCAAAATTTTGCCACACCTTCCATCTATTTCTCCACACAGTCGGCACTCCGACTTACACATTTGTCGTAGCATGCTACCAACTTTACTGTACCCTCACCATACAAGGTAGCGACCTGTGATTTCCGCCAACTCCGTACACTTATATGCAGTTTTCTCCTCATAGGCAGAGGTACATCTGAGTGAAGAGACGAAAACCAAAGATGATGAGAGCCAGTTCTATGCTGTGTGATGGGTCGTCAAACACTTCCCACTGCCCGATAATTGGCATGAAGGAGGAAACACATGACAGTTACACTGTGCTTGCTGCATGAAATCAAGCGAAACCCCTCAACAGGAATTTCACACGTGGCGGGAGAGATTGTTGTAGGCATCCTTAACATGTTCACTGTGCGCTCGAACTGAGAAGTGCGGCGGTGCGGCGTGAAGCGATAGATCGGCAAGATAGAGAGTGGAGACTGTTGCAACATATCTCCGCAAAGATTCCCCAGATTTACACTGTGGTTTTAATTCAGATACCAATCGGAGGTTGAAAAAAATAGCCATTATATATACTGGCCATTAAAATTGCTACACCACGAAGATGACGTGCTACAGACGCGAAATGTAGCCAATAGGAAGAAGATGCTGTGATATGCAAACGATTTGCTTTTCAGAGCATTCACACAAGGTTGGCGCCGGTAGCGACACCTACAACGTGCTGACATGAGGAAAGTTTCCAACCGATTTCTCATACACAAACAGCAGTTGACCGGCGTTGCCTGGTAAAACGTCGTTGTGATGCCTCGTTTAAGGAGGAGAAATCTGTACCATCACGTTTCCGGCTATGATAACGGTCGGATTGTAGCCTATTGCGATTGCGGTTTATCGTATCGCGACATTGCTGCTCGCGTTGGTCGAGATCCAATGAATGTTAGCAGAATTTGGAATCTGTGGGTACAGTAGGGTAATATGGAACGCCATGCTGGATCCCTACGGCCTCGTATCACTAGCAGTCGAGATGACAGGCATCTTAACCGCATGGTTGTAACAGATCGTACAGCCGCCGGCCGGAGTGGTCGTGCGGTTCTAGGCGCTACAGTCTGGAACCGCGTGACCGCTACGGTCGCAGGTTCGAATCCTGCCTCGGGCATGGATGTGTGTGATGTCCTTAGGTTAGTTAGGTTTAAGTAGTTCTAAGTTCTAGGGGACTGATGACCACATCAGTTAAGTCCCATAGTGCTCAGAGCCAATTGAACCATTTGAGATCGTACAGCCACTTCTCGATCCCTGAGTCAACTGATGGGGCATTCGCAAGACAACAATAATTTGCACGAACAGTTCGAAGACGTTTGCAGCAACATGGACTATCTGCTCGGAGACCATGGCTGCGGTTATCCGTGACGCTGCATCACAGACAGAAGCTCCTGCGATGGTGTACTCAACGACGAACCTGTGTGCACGAATGGCAAAACCTTATTTTATCGGATGAATCCAGGTTCTGTTTACATCATCATGATGGTCGCATCCGTGTTTGGCGACATCGTGGTGAACGCACATTGGAAGCGTGTATTCGTCATCCCCATACTGGCGTATCACCCGGCGTGATAGTACGGGGTGCCATTGGTTACACGTCTCGGTCACCTCTTGTTCGCGTTGACGGCACTTTGAACAGTGTACGTTACATTTCAGATGTGTTACGACCCGTGGCTGTACCCTTGATTCGATCCCTGCGAAAGCCTGCATTTCACCAGGATAATGAACGACCGAATGTTGAAGGTCCTGTACGGGCCTTTCTGGATACAGAAAATGTTCGACTGCTGTCCTTGTCAGCACGTTCTCCAGATCTTTCACCGATTGAAAACGTCTGGTCAATGGTGGGCGAGGAACTGGCTCGTCACAATACGCCAGTCACTACTCTTCATGAACTATGGTATCGTGCTGAAGGTGCATAGGCAACTGTACCTTTACACACCATGCAAGCTCTGTTTGACTCAATGCCCAGGCCTATAAAGGCCGTTATTAGGGCCAGAGGTGGTTGTTCTGGGTACTGATTTCTCAGGATCTATGCTCCCAAATTGCGTAAAAGTGCAATCACATGTGATTTCTAGTATAATATATTTGTCCAATGAATACCCGTTTATCATCTGCATTTCTTCCTGGTGTAGCAATTTTAATGGCCAGTAGTGTATATGCTGTGCGCGCGCGAGAGCGAGTGCGCGAGCGTACGTGTGTGTGTGTGTGTGTGTGTGTGTGTGTGTGTGTGTGTGTGTGTGTGTGTCGTCTTCTGGTACTTTCCAATTGCTGTCAGAACCAGAGTCGTTGCTGTACACTATTTGATGGGATCGTACAAGGAAAGAATTGCAAGTGACTTTTTGGTACATATGGCCATAGGCTGGAATGGAGAACTACATCTTAAAGACCTGAAGAGAAACTCACCTGGGAAGGACTCGTTGAGCAGGTAGGCTGGCCTGGGGAAGTCGATGTCCTCGGGCCGGCCCCAGTAGTTGTGGTCGGTGGTGCCGTTGCCCACCTGCAGGTACAGCTGGTTGGGCTGGGGGTGCGCCTTGAGCAGCCAGTCGGTGCCCCACTTGATGGCGTCGCGCACTCCGTCCAGGGCGCCTGCCTGCTGGTAGCCCTGTTCGAACTCGATCGCGCCCCACGACAGCACAGTGAACGCTGACGCCGCGGGGAACGTGAACTTGACATAGTCTCCCGCTGCAAAAATAGCACACTCTTCGATACCTGCCAGGCGCTAGCGTACGTTTTTTAGTCTATGGTGTACTAATTGTATACAGTATCTCAATATGAATTACCACTTTTGCCTAGAGTTCATATGTTTTAACTAAGTTTTCGACTCATTTTCAACAAAAACTATACTGGCAGCACTTGTTTCAAAGTATGTTAATATTCTGAAGAATACTGCGTACAAAAAAGTATTTACACAAATTTTGTGTTTAGAGAAAATAAAAATGAAGACTTCAAGTGGCAAAAATGTCAAATGTACACCATTTCCTCGCGATGGGTCCATGAATATTGGGCACTACTGATATACAGAGATGGTGTTAAGACTACTGTGTGATGAATATTGCTTCAGAGATGTTGCTTAATACTCCGTCCCTTTATATTAAAGCGCACTTGTCACCTGCATGTTAAACGAATAATGGATGCGGCTTCAGTTAAACAGGCGAGCATCTGTTTGTGTCATTGTCTCGTACACCAAACGCTTTGTTCTCCTCAAGAAAAGATATCAATGAGAGTGAGGTTGGGAGAACGTAGTGGCCACGTACTAGCACATCCCTCCCATTTCACCACAGTTGTTGTCCGCCCCTGGTAGCTGAGTGGTCAGAGCGTCGGTATGTCATACCTAACAGCCCTGGTTCGATTCCCGGCTGGGTGGGAGATTTTCTCCGAACAGGGACTGGTTGTTGTGTTGTCCTTATCATCATTTCATCCCCATCGACACTCAAGTCATCGAAGTGGCGTCAACTCGAGAGACTGGACCAGGTGGACAGTCTACCCGACACGAGGCCCTAGCCACACGGCATTTCCGTTTACCACAGTTGTTGAGCACATTGTCTAACCGTTCTCTGACATCAGCAGAAAAGTGTGGTGGGACCTCATCGTACTGGAACTATGTCACTGCCGGACTGCTGGTGGGACAGTATCAAACCTTTCTGGTAGTTCTTCGTGCGACATTTTCCTGGTCTTCCATTTCTCCGTCCATCTCCTCCTCATCCCCTTCTGCCCCTTACCCTTCCCCCGCTCTATGTGCGTCTCCTTCTCCCCAATATCTGTGTCCACCTCCTCCTCCCCTCCTTCTCTCTCCACGTCATCACCCGTACTCCAACAGGAGCTTGCTCATTCTTACCCCCACAGAATTCCTTTTCGGAGAGTAAATAGTATGAGTATCGAATTTGCTTGAAATCGATCCACAAGTTTAGGAGGACCTTCTTACCTTTGGATTTACCCACATAAGCACATGCCACATACTTCACATGTATTTCACATGCTTCACACATATTTGTACACGTAATTCTCCCGTCTCTCTACCGAACTTTGCTCTGCAGTTTCGTTTTCATGTAGCTCAATGTTTATGAAGTCACATCTTCTGAACTATGTGTCATGCAGTGATATAATTTTATCTTTACATTAGTTAGGCTGAATAACCAATGAAAGAGTACGTTCTACGAGACGGGGCGTGGAATGTCAGAAGTTTTAACCTGAAAAGAGAAATTCAAAGGCTCAGTCCAGATATAGTGGGGGTCACTTGTGAGGAATGGAAAGAGACAATGATTTCTAATCATCAGATAAATATAGGGTAATATCGAAAGCAGTAAATAATGATATAACGGGAGTAAGATTCGTTATTAATAGGAAGGTAGGGCCGAGAACGTGTTACTGCGAACAGTTCAATGGTAGCGTTGTTCTTATCAGAATCGACAGCAAATCAACACCGACAACGATAGTTCAGGTATATATGCCGACGTCGCAAGCTGAAGATGGAAAGATACAGAAAGTATATGAGGATATTAAACGAGTGTTTCAATACTTGAACGGAAACGAAAATATAATAGCCATGGGAGACTGGAATGCGGTTGTAGGGGCAGAAGCAGCAGAAGAAAGAATATGGGCTTGGTGTCAGTAATGAGAGAGGAAAAAGACTAACTGAGTCCTGCAATAAATATCAGCTGGCAAGGCAGGGATTTCGAAATCAGGTACTGCATTGTAAGGCGTACTCAGGAGCAGATACAGTCTCAAATCATAATTTAGTAGTGATTAAGAAAGTCTGAAGTTTAAGAGAAGTCTCAGAGTGAATCAATACGCAAAGATTTGGGATTCGGAAGTACTGAAGAATGAAGAAGTTCGGTATAGACACTTCCATAAGCAACAGCTCGGTAGGCAATTCAGCTGAAATCGAACGGACATCTCTCAAAAGCGTATTAACACAAATTGCGAAGAAAACGATAGTAGAAAGAAAGTTACTACGAGGAAACCATGGGAAACAGAAGAAATGCTTCTTTGGTCGATGGAAGAAGAAAGTACAAAACCGTTCAGGGAAATTCAGGAACACACAAATAGGAATGAAATAAATAGGAAGTACAGGGAAGCCAAGGCAGAAATGTGAAGGAATCGGACAATAATTACTGTAAGAAAGGCTAACTGATCATAAACAAAAGTTAAATCAACCATCGGTTGGATTAAAAGCAAGAGTGATAACATTAAGACTGCAATAACTGTTAAATGTAGAGGCTAGAACGGATAAGTGGAAAGAGAACACTGAAACCGTCTGTGAGTTTAAAGATTTGTCCGATGCGATTGTAAAAGAAGCATGAGTTAATGGGGAACAGGTAGGGGATCCAGTATTACAATTACAATTTAAAGGAGCTTAAGATCCGATAACGCAGAAGGGATAGATAACATCCCATCTGAATTTCTAAAAACATTGCGGGAAATTGTAACAAAACGATTATTCACGTTGATGTGTGGAATGTATGAGATTGGAGATATACCCTCAAACTTTTGGAGAAAGATCATCCATACAATTCTGAAGATAGAAAGAAGCAACAAGTGCGAGTATTATCGCACAATCAGCTAAACAGCTCATGCATTCAATTTTCTGGCAAGAATAATACACAAAAGAATGGAAAAGAAATTGAGAATGTGTTAGATGACGGTGTTTCGTTTTAGAGAAAGTAAAGGCAGCCGAGAGGCATTTCTGACGTTGTGGTTGATAATGGAAGCAAGACTAAAGAAAAATCAAGACACGTTCATGGGATTTGTTGACTCGGTAAAAGCGGTCGACAATGCAAAATGGAGGAAGATGTCCGACATTCAGAGAAAAATAGGAGTAAGCTATAGGGAGAGATGGATAATATACAAATGTACAAGAGACACGAAGGGATAATAAGAGTGGAAGAGCAAGAGCGAAGTGCTCAGACTATAAAAGGAGTAAGACGGGGATGTAGTGTTTCACCCCTACTGATCAATCTATACATCGAAGTAACTACGATGGAAATGACAGGAAGGTTCAAGAGTCTGTGAAAGGATAACAATGATAAGATTCTCTGATGACGTTTCTATCCTCAGTGAGAGTGAAGAAGAATTACAAGATCTGCTGAATGAAAGAAACAGTCTATTGAATTCAGAATATGTACTCAGAGTAAATCGAAGAAAGACGAAAGTAGTGAGAAGTAGGTCAGAAACGAGAGTAGCAAGAAACTTATGTTAGGATTGATAATCACGAAGTAGGTGAAGTTAAGAATTTCTGGCACTTCGATAGGAAAATATCCCATGGTGGACGGAGCAATGAGTACATCAGCAGCAGACCTGCACAGGAAAAAAGTGCATTCCTGGCCAAGAGAAATATCAATTTGAGGGAGTAATTGCTAAGAATGTACGTTTGGACCACTGCATTGTATGGTAGTGAAATATGGACCGTGTGATAACCGTAAGAGAAGAAAATCGATGCGTTTGAGTTGTAGTGCTGCAGACGAATGTTGGAAATAATGTGGAATGATAGGGTAAGGAATGAGGGTGTTCTGCGCAGAAACGGAAATGAAAGGACTGTATGGAGAACATTGACAATAAGAAGGAACAGCATGGTAAGACATATGTTAAGACATCAAGGGCTATCTTCCATGGTACTAGAAGAAACTGTAGGGGATAACAACTGCAAAGAAAGACAGAGATTTCAATACAGTCAGCAAATAATTGAGGATGTATGTTGCAAGTGCTACTCTTAGATGAAGAGGTTGGCATAGGAAAGGAGTTCATAGCGGGCCGCATCAAAACAGTCAGAACACTGATGACTCGAAATTATGCGGCATATTCGGATACTGAATGTATATTTGTTGGGAATAGTCAGTACCAAAGAAGTAATAAATTTCAAGTTTGCATGACGCGGTAGTTTAGCCCTCTTTCCATCTATGTATTGTCAACGGCCTTGGCGCAGTGGATACATCGGTTCCCGTCAGATCACCGAAGTTAAGCGCTGTCGAGCGTGGCCGGCACTTGGATGGGTGACCATTCGAGTCGCCATGCACTGTTGCCATTTTTCAGGGTGCACTCAGCCTCGTGATGCCAACTGAGGAACTACTCGACCCAATAGTACCGGCTCCGGTCACAAAAACCATCATACCGACTGGGAGAGCGGTGTGCTGACGCCATGCCCTTCGTATCCGCATCCTCAGCTGAGAATGACACGGCGGTCGGTTGTCCCGATGGGCCATTTGTGGCCTGAAGGCGGAGCACTTGTACATCTACGAGTGTTATTTATTTGTGGTTATTCTTCGGGCAATGTACCGCAAAGGCTGGAGATTGAATAAGCCTGATACAGGCTTTGCAGAACATCGCCTGAATAATAACCACAAGCACGTAATAGATGTTGAACTCTTACACACAGAGGAAAAGGGAGCTAAACCAATTCGAAATTTTAGGAATTAAAAGACAGATGTGTTACTATTAAAAGAGCAACCCAATTCAGCTGTTGACCTCATTTGGATCAAATTACAACTCCAGGATAGAAGCAAAGCTTTGGGCCTCAGAACATCAACAGATAAAAAGTTCTTGGCTGATGCACAACTTTAGTCCTGTTATGTTAGTGTAATTGCTGAATTATGTAAGTCCACATGTAATTTGTTAAAAAATGATCAATGAAGTAATTTTCGATTAAGCTATGGATCGATATCTTAAGAAGTTTAGACTACTATCTTTGCTTTATCATCATGTTTATCTGTGCATTATCATCTTTGGGAATCAGTAATGTACTTGAAAACGGGCTTATAGCCAGAAACCTAGGTTCTGCAGTAACATTAATAACAAAATCTGTGAAACAAAGCAAAAACAGTGTTTGTTTGGTTAATTTACAATGATTCTGAGAATGTACGTTTGGAAGACAGCGTTGAATGATAGCGAGGCATAGACTGTGGGATAACCGAAACTTGAGATGTGGTGCTACAGAAAAAGGTTGAAAATTAGGTGGACTGATAGAGCAAGGAATTAGGATTGCTGTAGGTTATTTCTTTGAGTGTGCTATAATTTAGTGCACGTGCGCAATTTCTGCAGTTAACTATTTGTGAAAACTTAAGAGTAATATATTTTCTGGGTTTCTAATCCATATTCATTTAGAGGAAATAACTGTACTCGTCAAGAAATGTTATTGTAGTTACATGTTAAATAACCCATGAATCTGGACCTAGTTGGCTGTCTATGTACTAGAACGACAAGCTGTGACGTTAGTAATTTTTATACCGGCTCCAGCAAGCTTTGTAGACCGCAATAAATTGCTTAAAAATTTGTAACTGTCCATTCGGAACTACACTGACTGAAATTAACATAAAGAACAGTGTGCTTCAGCAGTTGGTGAAACATTTTAATGGTATTGGGCGTTCTGATTCTGTCACATGTGGTGTTTTACAGATCATTGAGATTCAAAATAGGGCGGTCGTAGAGTACTTGCAGATCGTGAAATATAAGAACACTTCTTTTTTACACGTTGTGCAAAGTCAATGAATATTCACAAAAAGTATGCCTCACTGCAGTAAGATTTAGAAAAAAATCAGTGCTTCAGTAAAGTGTGAAAGCACCGCATTTGTCAACAAAAGCTAACACTACTGCTTGCGTGTTAGTTTTCCATATTTTTAATACGTACCATCGAAGTAGCCTTGCGTGAGGTCTTCGCCGAAGATTCCTTTGTCGTCGAGGCAAGAGTCCTTGCGCCAAGAAACTAGAGGATCCATGCCGGTCAGTTTGCCAGAACGCTGGGCCTGATAGAACAGCAGCGACTTGTAGATCACCTCAGTGTAGTTGTACGTCGCGCCTGTGAAACACGTCACAGAAAAAAAATAGAGGGAAACGTCTCATAAAACTGGCCAACATGTATGTTTACGGTAAGTTAAAGTTAACTGCTTTTGTATAAGAACTGACACAGTCGGAGTCATGCGAGAATATCACATTCGAATTCTGTAAACACGATATTAAGTTCACTCTATAAAAAATTAAAATTAAGCTTCAGAACCGTACGAGATATTTTTACACGACGTTTGTTTATTAAACGTATGTCATTGCGCGATTGACGTGATAAGCATAAAGTTATCTAACCGAATGCGACGCCGACGATCGTCAGCAACGACAGGGCAGCCAGACGAGCCATGGTTGTAGCCTATCTCCGAAATTCCCTCAACAGACTCATATATATAGAGACATATGCACTCCTTCTCATTGCTGGATTCTTTTTTATCGAAGGGGATTGTGTTAGTAAACACATCTGTTTACCATCTGCAACGCCCATTGCTTTTGCCACTTACGTGAGCATAACGCTATATTTGTCTGAGCGCTGTCTTGCTAATGCGGGCAGGCTAGAGGTGACTGTTTCTTTATGAGTTTGTTTTGAATGTCTAGAACAAACAAGGCGGTTCCAGAGAACCACGCCCTACATGGTAAACTCTATTTTTTCAATGCAGCTTTTGTTCCCGACTCTTCAGTTTGATACTTCTTGTCAAGCTGAAATGTAACAGCAGACGCTTTTGCGTGACTATGAGAGAGTCCCCTTTGAGCACACGTGTGACGTCATGCGGACACAGTAGTGGGTGGAGCTAGCAACAGCTGCACCGGCTGGTGTCTGCAGACGCAACTAACGCGAGGAGGCAGGTAGACGTCGGCAGCGCACGCTGAAACTCGTAGAATACTGGTGTGCCCCCAAGTCCATGAATATACATTATAAATAATCCGCCGACTTCCAGCAACGGCTTATTTTATGCTTCCTATATACTATTCCATGTGTTGCATTTTTTATGTGCTTGAGAGCTAATCAGTACCTTGGTATTGATCGAACATCTTCCTGTCATCTTTCTTTTGATGACAGTTGTTATGACAAGTAACGTCTGCAGGGTCAAATAAAGCTCAGGTTAGAGAACTTTAATCAGAACGTTCTAAAATAACGCATTGATAGTTGTCTTTTTCCAAAGCTGTTTCACAGAGGAAGACTACACTGTAGTTCCTTCTCTAGATTGTCGCACAGATGACAAAATGGTAGATATCGAAACAGATGACAGAGTGATAGAAAAACAATTAAAATCGCTTAAAAGAGGAAAGGTCGCTGGACCTGGTGGGATACCAGTTCGATTTTACACAGAGTACGCGAAGGACCCCCCTTCTTGCAGCGGTGTACCGTAGGTCTCTAGAGGAGCGTAGCGTTCCAAAGGATTGCGAAAGGGTACAGGTCATCCCCGTTTTCAAGAAAGGACGTCCAACAGATGTGCAGAACTATAGACCTATATCACTAACGTCGATCAGTTGTAGAATTTTGGAACACGTATTATGTTCGAGTATAATGACTTTTCTGGAGACTAGAAACCTACTCTGTAGGAATCAGCACGGATTTCGAAAAAGACGATCGTGTGAAACCCAGCTCGCGCTATTCGTCCACGAGACTCAGAGGGCCATAAACACGGGTTCCCAGGTAGATGCCGTGTTTCTTGACTTCCGCAAGGCGTTCGATGCAGTTCGCCACAGTCGTTTAGTGAACAAAGTAAGAGCATATGGACTATCAGACCAATTGTGTGATTGGATTGAAGAGTTCCTAGATAACGGAACGCAGCATGTCATTCTCAATGGAGGGAAGTCTTCCGAAGTAAGAGTGATTTCAGGTGTGCCGCAGGGGAGTGTTGTAGGACCGTTGCTATTCACAATACACAAAAATGACCCTGTGAATAACATCGGAAGTTCACTGAGGCTTTTTGTGGATGATGCTGTAGTATATCGAGAGGTTGTAACAATGGAAAATTGTACTGAAATGCAGGAGTATCTGCAACGAATTGACGCATGGTGCAGGGAATGGCAATTGAATCTCAATGTAGACACATGTAATGTGCTGGGAATACATAGGAAGAAAGATCCTTTATCATTTAGCTACAATATAGCAGGTCAACAACTGGAAACAGTTAATTCCATAAATTATCTGGGAGTAGGTATTAGTAGTGATTTAAAATGGAATGGTCATATAAAGTTGATCGTCGGTAAAGCAGATGCCAGACTGCGGTTCACTGGAAGAATCCTAAGGAAATGCAGTCAGAATACAAAGGAAGTAGGTTACAGTACACCTGTTCGCCCACTGCTTGAATATTGTTCACCTGTGTGGCATCCGTACCAGATAGGGTTGATAGAAGAGACAGAGAAGATCCCACGGAGAGCAGCACGCTTCGTTACAGGATCACTTAGTAATCGCGAAAGCGTTCCGGAGATGATAGATAAACTCCAGTCAAAGACTCTGCAGGAGAGACGCTCAGTGGCTCGATACTGGCTTTTGTTGAAGTTTCGAGAACATACCTTCACCGAGGAGTCAAGCAGTATATTGCTCCCTCCTACGTATATCTCGCGAAGAGACCGTGAGGATAAAATCAGAGAGATTGGAGCCCACACACAGGCATACCGACAATCTTTCTTTCCACGAACAATACGAGACTGGAATAGAAGGGAGAACCGATAGAGGTACTCGAAGTACCCTCCGCCACACACCGTCAGGTGGCTTGCGGATGTAGATGTAGAAATGAGACACTTCGTACGACTTCTTCAATAACTGATTCGAGTGAGTCACGTGTGTGTAAAGTGCCTGTGTTACGTGACAAATAAGTGCCTGCCACATCAATGTTGGTGAACCCACAACAACAAATAATACCCAGTTGTCTATAACATCTCTAATGCGCAGTTTACAGTAGAAGACTGGTTGTCGATACCTGAGAATGACTCATTACAAACTCTTTTATAATGCATAATGCACGTTCATATGGCGTAGTATTACTCGTCTACCTTGCATCGATCTGCTCGTATACACTAACGTCCACAGTACTATCGTCAAAGACAGAGTGGTGTGTCAGACACGGTTTGAAACGTCGCGGATTGAGTCGACCCTGTCTTCAAAATCACGGACGGAAGGAGTTAGCACAACTCTACTTCAATAAGAGTCGATACAGACTCCAATATATACATTTTCATGAAGATTCACAAACATTGTAAGATTCGTGCTAGGTAGGGATCTAGGAGCTTGAGTCCGACGGAAGTAAGCTGCTGAGCGAAGAAGAAACAATGCCTGAAAGAAAATTATTTATTTATGTACCAAAGAGGCCGTGTTTAGTATGCAAAAGCAAGTAACACTTGCTTATAAATAAAATATACGTCTGTGAGAGAATAGAATGTAGCATCAATAAATAACAAATCACATAGGTGGAAGAGTTGACACTAGTAAGTTTACATACACGTCTGTGAAGCAGCGCTAATACATACAGCAGAAAATTTCAAGAAATTATAGCCATTTTAAAAGCAGTTCCTTTAATAAGAGTTAACAGCTCCCCCCGCCCTCCCCCCCCCCCCCCCACCAGAAAACATGGAATAATATACAAGTCTCTGATGGAGACAGGGCGCACTGTAACATCAGTAATTACCAAAACGCGTAGATAGGATTACAAGCCAAAACTTTAAAAAAATTTACATTTACAACTGTGAAGTAACCAGAGGAGACTGTTGTCCCACTAGTTCGTACAGTGATGGAAAGTAGAAAATTTGAAATGCCCACGTCTATGAAGTAGACTTTTACGTTAATAAATATCACTCTCTTAGATGAGAAAATTAGTTTCAAAAAGTTAACGTTACGGACACGGCGGTGAGGCTGGCAAAGGAAATTACTATTTCACTAATATGTAATCATAGAAATTTTAAAATAATGTACGCGTCTTTAAAGCAGACTGAGGGCGTTAACAACCAACGAAATTCCAGGCAACCGAAGGGCTTAGAGCAAATATATTGGGCAATTACAGTAAGTTCGGCCGATCTCCCAGACGGTTGTTCGACAAATTCTAAAACATATACACAGAGGATAAATTAAACTTACTCTGCAACGGAGTGTCAAGCAATATGCATATACCCAACGACAAAAGTAACTTGATGACACATAGTTGACTCCATTCCGCCCTCTAGTATCAAAAATAAGAAAATGTATATACAAAAGGCACCTAAGTACAGAAACTGCCAAACACACAGAGAATACATACGCCTTCTGAAACCGATACCCTCTTACTATGAAACAATTATTTGATTTAGTCTGACTGATCCACATAACGGCGTCGGCGAAACACGGTCAGTAGATCGATTCAAATCAGTTTACGATCATACACTACTGGCCATTAAAATTCCTACACCACGAAGATGACGTGCTACAGACGGGAAATTTAACCGACAGGAGGAAGATGCTGTGACATGCAAATGATTAGCTTTTCAGAGCATTCACACAAGGTTGGCGCCGGTGGCGACACCTACAACGTGCTGACATGAGGAAAGTTTCCAACCGATTTCTCATACACAAACAGCAGTTGACTGGTGTTGACTGGTCAAACGTTGTTGTGATTCCTCGTGTAAGGAGGAGAAATGTGTACCATCACGTTTCCGACTTTGATAAAGGTCGGATTGTAGCCTATCGCGATTGCGGTTTATCGTATCGCGACATTGCTGCTCACGTTGGTCGAGATCCAATGACTGTTAGCAGAATATGGAATCGGTCGGTTCGGGAGGGTAATATGGAACGCCGTGCTGGATCCAAACGGCCTCGTATCACTAGCAGTCGAGATGACAGGCAACTTATCCGAATGGCTGTAACGGATCGTGCAGCCACATCTCGATCCCTGAGGTAACAGATGGGGACGTTTGCAAGGCAACAACCATCTTCACAAACAGTTCGACGATGTTTGCAGCAGCATGGACTATCAGCTCGGAGACCATGGCTGCGGTTACCCTTGACGCTGCATCATAGACAGGAGCGCCTGCGATGGTGTACTCATCGACGAACCTGGGTGCACGAATGGCAAAACGTCATTTTTTCGGATGAATCCAGGTTCTGTTTAAAGCATTATGATGGTCGTATCCGTGTATGGCGACATCGCGGTGAACGAACATTGTAAGCGTGTATTCATCATCGCCATACTGGCGTATCACTCGGCGTGATGGTATGGGGTGCCATTGGTTACACGTCTCGGTCACCTCTTGTTCGCATTGATGGCACTTTGAACAGTGGACGTTACATTTCAGATGTGTTGCGATCCGTGGCTCTACTCTTCATTCGATCCCTGCGAAACCCTACATTTCAGCAGGATAATGCATGACCAGTTGTTGCAGGTCCTGTACAGGCCTTTCTGGATACAGAAAATGTTCGACTGCTGCCCTGGCCAGCACATTCACCAAATGAAAACGTCTGATCAATGGTGGCCGAGCAATTGGCTCGTCACAATACGCCAGTCGCTACTCTTGATGAACTGTGGTATCGTGTTGAAGCTGCATGTGTGAAAATGTAATCACATGTCAGTTCTAGTATAATATATTTGTCCAATGAATACCCGTTTATCATCTGAATTTCTTCTTGGAGTAGCAATTTTAATGGCCAATAGTGTATAACAAACGGTACTCAGAGGTGACTGCACAAGGGAGGCGTTATCTCGCGAGCCGTGTCCAACACTCAACATCCACAATAAATGGTGTTCACCTTAGTTCCTGTATCATGAGAAAGCGAATCGTGGACGATGTATATGGCCACAACTACCAGCCCAGGCATCAGGAACACACCCGTGTCCAGCTCCTGAATATCGCCAGTCACTGCACAGGCAAGACAACGTTGTTACTTCTCAATTTGTGAAGCCTCGACCCGCGATGTCAACATCAACCGTACAGACACGATGAACGACCACCATGACTCTCAGATACATGCCGTGATGGAATGCGAGGCTTCACGAAAACAGTCAAGTCACAGTATATCATGTATCAGCTGTACGCACACTTAAATCCCTTACCAAGCCACCACATACATACATATGTACATTAATACTTGTTCCATAGTTCATGAATATGACATTTCGTAATGATGTGGAATGTGCCATTTTTACATAAGTTTTATTTACACACCATTACATGCTTTCACTGATCCAATACTAAATGCATTGAATAACTGAACATTACCCATTGGGATTTTTTGTGATCTCTCAAAGACTTTTGATTGTGTGAAACATGAAATTTTTCTAGATAAGCTTAAGTATTGTGGTATCAGCGGAACAATGCACAAATGGTTTGATTCATATTTAACTGTAAGAATGCAGAAGGTTGAAATTAACAGCACAGATAGTCTGCAAAAGTCAGCAGAGTCTTCTAACTGTGGCGGTATCAAGAATGGTGTCCTACAGGGTTCAGTCTTGGGTCCTGTATTGTTCTTAATGTATATTTTTAGATATGAGGTACTAACTGCAATAAGAGAAGAAAAAATATTATTAACTAAATTCATCTATTGAGTAGAAGTTGACATTCAGAAGTGCTTTTAATTTACTTTTAAATGTTGGTTGACTAACTGTGAGACATTTAATGCTATTTGGCAAATGACCAAAGATTTCTGTGGCAGCATAATTTTCCCCTTTCAGTGCCAGAGTGAGGTTTAATCCAGAATAGTGAAGATCATCCTTTCTTCTGTTGTTGTAGCTATGCACTTCACTATTACTTTTTAGTTGGGATGGGTTATTAACAACAAATTTCGTAAGGGAATATATGTATTGCAAAGGTACTGTGAATGTCCTGAGTTCCTTAAATAAATGTCTGCAAGGTGAACTTGGGTGGGCTCCAGCTACTATTCTGATTACACGCTTTTCTGCAATGAACGCTTTGTCTCTTAATGACGAATTGCCCCAAAATACGATGCCATATGAAAGCAGTGAATGAAAATAGGCATAGTAGGCTAATTTACTGATATGTTTATCACCAAAATTTGCAATAATCCTAATAGCATACGCAGCTGAACCTAACCATTTCAGCATATGATGAATGTGCGTCTCCCAATTCGATTTCTCATCAATGCACACAGTCAGAAATTTTGAATATTCTGCCTGAGCAACAGATTTATGTTCATAGTCTATATTTATCAGTGGTGTTATGCCATTTACTGTACAGAATTTGTAACGTTCCCTGACAAACTCACACTATTAATAAACTAAAATTTAATTGTACCATATACGCCGCTATAAAGCAATTTGTAAATACTGTAATTATTTAACAAAAAATATTATGGAATTTTGTGTAAAGGACATTCATTATTATTGTAATATTTTCTGTAGTAATATTCTTTCTGTATTTAGGATGGTAATATTTCTATATTCATAATATAATTGCGAAATGTGTCAATATCTGCGATAACAAAAATGTAAAATTCAGCCACAGACGAAAATAATGTTATATGATTACAAAGAGATGTTAATAGTCAGCAGTAGTATAAAAGCACCACGTACTGAGTATTCTTTGGTCGTCTCCCTGTAGAGCTGAAAGCGAGAGCAAGCTGTGACGAAGCATTTTATGAATGGGTAGACGTCTTTTGTCTGTAGCTAGATTTAGCCGCCATTAGATGAGAAATTACAAACTAATGTGAGTTGAATATTTGTTGTGGTTTAAATATATTATAATTTATCAAATGTGTGTATTATTAATGTAAATTAGCTTGCCCATGTCATCTATAATATTTCTTTAAAGAATTTTCAGCATTTTTAGCGGTGTTGCTGGGCTGTGCCGCGACCGAACGATTTGCAGCGGCGGCACATTTAAAAAATTGTTCTGCTACGAAAAATTAACCAAACCCGTAAGTCGGGAACAGATAAAAATTAGCAGTGAATTAGGAAAATGTTCTTCTTTTACAGCGATCCTGAGACTTACGGATTTTAAATTAGTTCACATTTGTGCATTCATAGGCGGATAGTTAATGTTGAAATTTAACAATTTTGGTTCTTTCAAATAACTTAAATGTATAGGGATGTGTGTTTTATCAGTGATAATTAAACGTCGGCTTGGCAATATTTAACCGTTTTCTGCTAATAGAGACAGTCTTGTGTTTCATAGCTAATGCCGGGAAAGAATTCAGTAAATATTTAAAAAAAAATTAAAAAAGGTAACTGATTATTTACTTTTATTCTTTAATGAAATTCCATTTAAATTGGCAAATTTCATTAAATTGGCGCCCAACTTGGGGCTCGAATATGCAGTGGCCACAAAATACCCATGAGATAACTAGGGAATTATTGTAGTCGAACTTTGTTGGAGAATAACCAATAGTTTTTTTTTCATGTCTTGTATGTATTGCCTAACCAATATTGTGTGGTAATACCTGTATATGATTTTTTGCATGAGAACACTGTATACCCAGAGGCAAGCACAAGAAGAGAGCTCATTATATCGAAAAATTAATTACCCACCACAATACCAGGGGGCAGCTGCACCCAAGATAGATCACCAAAAGGTAAAGCTACAGTGTAGTTGTCCTGTGGGTAGTAAAGTAGCCTCAGTGCAGTGTTCTCGGATCATTAGTGGTGTGCTTGTTGTCAGTGTTTTTTTTAAAAAATAACATGACATTTGAGTAGTTAGTCATTGTAGTATATAATAAATGTGTTTCAACAAATGACCATTTCTTGTGTGATTATGTCAGTGAATCCTGAGTGTTAGGATATTTAGTTCAGATTTTGTTTCTTTTGTTGACTATGGTTAGATTGCGTAGTCAGAAAGATATCAACATGGATAATGAACAACAGTTAGCAAGTAGTGATACCGAGTTAGAAAGTGGGGCACAAAGTAATGTTAGTAGCGTAATTCAGGAAGTACCATGTGAGAATCTGGGGGCAGAAGGGCAAGAAATGTTGCCACTGCCAGCCAGTGATTCAGTTGATAGCGGAAATACTGTGCCACCCGCAAGCACTGGACACGGACCAGAGAGTGGTGAGGTGTCAGAAGTGCAATCATTAAGAGTTATGTTCGAGCGCATGCTCAATTTCCAAGCTGAATTTGTATGTAAACAAGCAGAACGCGATAAAGAACGTGATGCTAAACAAGCAGAACGCGATAGAGAACGTGATGCTAAACAAGCAGAGCGTGATCAACGCTTGAATGAGAGAGACTTGCAGTTAATGCAATCTTTGGAAACTATGCAAAGTGAGATTGTTAGTTTGAGACAAAACTACGAAACCATAACCAAAGCGGTGCAAGAACTGAGCGACAGAGTAGATAATATCCAGGTGGTTAACGCCAATATCGTGGGTGAAATTAGTGCACTGGATAACAGGATGGAACAATTAGAAATTGACACAAGTCAAGTAATTGAGCACAAAATGTCCGAACAAGTGCACAAAATTGAAAACGAATTTTGCGACTGCGAGACAGAACAGGCAACCAATGTTAGCGAAACAAATAAATGTCACTCCAAAATAGTGATTGAAGAAAGCCTGATTAGAAACCGACAGTTTCAGATCTTTACAACGGAGAAGAAATCTGTTCACCCTGTAATGTTTATCAAGGGATTTAGAAACATTTTGCCTAGCGTTTGGAGTCATACACAGAAAATACAGTTCGTTATGTCTTACATACAAGGAGATGCTGCATTATGGGCAACCGAAGCAGCTGACAGTTGCGACACATATGAGCAATTTGAAAAGGCATTCTTGGCCAAATATTGGTCAACATGTATTCAGGAGAGATTACGGAAAGAGGTATATGATCCAGAGCCGTATTCTCCACGATTAGGCAATTTGCGAAAATATTTTGAGAAGTACATTAATAAGACCCGTTACTGGGACGAGCAGATTTCATCCCGGGATTTGATCAGACTTTTGAAATCACACTGGCCGATACACGTAAAGGAAAAACTTATACACGTACCGGAGAACGACATAGAACATTTCTTGTCTGTTCTGGACTCAATTGACCTGATTCAGGAGGATGTTAAGGCAGCCTCTGAACAGGCTAGAAGTAACGGAAACGGTTACAGAAATGGTCGAAATAACACGCCTCCACCAAATAATGGAAACGGCGGAGGTAACAATAGGAGACAAGATTATGTACAAAACGGGAATAGAGGTAGAGACCGGAACGGCAATAGTCCGCCGGTGAATAATGACCGGACAAGGAGGTCTGATGACCGATATGAAACAGGCCCACCAAGCAATAGTAGATGGAAAAATGCCAGGGGGCCGTGGAACAGTAATACCTATAACGATGCAAACCGAACTTGGCCACAGAACCAGAGGCCCAGTCCGGACCGGCAAAACAGTGAAAGATATGACAATAACCGACCGCCACCACAAAATGCGCCAATTGCTCAACCGTGGCGGCCGACGCAACACAACTTACACATAGTGGAGGTCAGTGACACAGAGCAGCCACATCCATCCACCAGCAATAATCCAACAAACTAGATTCAGCCGAGATACGCTCTCCATCGTCAGCTGAGGTTTGGAGTGAGAGCAGCCCGACACAGAACAAAACATCGGGAATCTGTATCCTTAGGTATAATGACGGGGTACAGATGGGACATGAATTAATAACTGAACCATCCACGTGCATAAAGGAGCACAAAGACAAAGTACAAGCGATAATAGAGATCAAAATTAACAATATTGATGTGCAAGCAATCGTAGATACAGGTGCTACTGTCAGTGTCATGAGTATGGACTTATTCAGAGTACTGGGGAAAGAAATGCGTATGCTGACTTTTCCTGTGAGCCATCAGTGTACAGCGACAAATAATTAAACTCCAAGTGCGGGTAGAGATGTATATAGGGGGAGAAGCCATAGCGCGCTCATTCCTGGTAGTAAAGGGTTTAAAGGTAGCCTGCATTTTGGGGGTAGATTTTTTGAGAGAAAGGGACGCAATAATCGACCTTTCTCGGGGAAAATTAAGTTTGATGAACGCGGGTAGGAGGATAGAATTGTCCATGCTCAGATCTGAAGAGGTACCTGTGCCTAATTGTAATGCTATTAACATAAAATGTAGGAATCAGTGGATACTACATTTAGACAATCATTGTTTAGGACAAAATCTCTATTATCCAGACGTACAAAGTGATCAATTAAAAGCAAATGTGGACGCACTTGTGAACAAAGTATCACAGTCCGAAAATTTGAATTCAATGCATCAGCAGGATTTGGTACAGTTATTATCTAATTATGCAGATGTATTTTCAGAACGACCAGGAATTGTTAAGAGATATCAGTACAATATCGAGGTGAAACCTCACAAAACCTACTGTCGAGCCTCATACTCTATTCCTTGGTCCAAGAAGGAAATAGTAGCTAAAGAAATTAGAAAACTGATCGAGTGGGGAATAATAGAACCGTCTTTGTCCCCTTATAGTAGTCCTTTGGTGGCGGTAGCAAAAGCAGACGGACAGGTACGGTTAGTATTAGATGCGAGAGACATAAACGAAATTATTGTACCTGTCAGGACACATCCGGAAAACTTAGATGAGCAAATTCAAAAATTCCATGGAGTGCAATATTTGACATCTGTTGATATGAAAAGTTCATTCTGGCAAATCCTACTCACACCCGAATCGAGGAAATATACTGCATTTATATTTGGGGGAAGGAGCTACCAATTTAGGGTACTACCTTTTGGCTTAAATGTAAGTGCAGGAGTTTTCATAACAGCCCTCGACGCGGTTTTAGGTCCGGATTTGCTGCAAAGGGTAACAGTGTATGTAGACGATCTGGTGATTGCTACTGCCACCTGGGAGGAGCACGTAGAATTACTGGGTAGAGTCTTAGAAAGGTTTAAGCAAGCGGGAGTAACAGCATATCTTGAGAAATCCAAATTTGGACGTGATCAGATTAAATTTCTAGGTCACATAATAACACCACAAGGCATCAAACCTGACAGCAAAAAACTTGACGCAATTCGTGGGTTTCCTAGCCCGAGAACTAAGAGACAACTCAAAGCGTTTATAGGTCTTGCATCTTTTTTTAGACGGTTTGTTCCAAATCAATTAATGAATAACGAGTCGTTATTGAGCCTGTTGGGTAAAAATGCGCACTGGGTATGGACAGAAGAATGTCAACGCGCATTTGACGCTATCAAAAACGCCTTGGTGAATGCAAACGTACTGCGACACCCAGACATGACAAGGGATTTTTGCATAGCGACAGATTCGTGTTCATACGGTCTGGGCGCGTGTTTGTTTCAGTGGGATAGGAGCAACGACCCCACAACAATCAATGTAATCGGATTTGCCAGCCGCACACTAAACAGCTGTGAGAGAGCATATTCCGCTACCGAGTTAGAGGCTCTTGCAGTGGTTTGGGCGGTAAAGAAATTCAATTATTACATCTATGGCAAAGAAATCAAAGTGTTCAGCGACCACCAGGCTCTGAGCTATTTAATGTCTTGCAAATTATACCACACCCGCTTGCTAAGATGGAGGTTAGCATTGCAGGAATATAAAATTAAGATTATGTACATAAAAGGGCAAGATAATGTTGTAGCTGACGCCTTGTCGAGGCTCCCATTAGGGCAATCCTCAGTGTCAAAGATTTTGGAACAATCGGAGGAATATCGAATACTCCTAGTACAAGATAAGGTACATAGGAGGGACTTTTTACATATGTGTAAGAATATGTCTATGTTGCAGGAAACTGATCCGATTTGGCGAGATATCATTAGCAAAATTAAAGAAGGAACCAATCTTAAAAGTGTTCAGAATTTCAAAATAGTAGATAATATTCTGTATTATAAAACAGGTGTGTCAAATGACCATGGAGTCGTGTGTATACCGCAACAGGCTATCCCAGCTGTAGTGTGACACACGCATTTAGCATGGGGTCACGCTGGGATAGGCAAAACAATAAGGATTTTATCCAGATTCTGTTACTTTAAAGGAATAAGCCAGCAGACTCGCACCATTATCAGGACTTGTCCTCTGTGCCAAAAAGCTAAGTTTCAAAATAAGTCCACAAGGTTTGAGCTGCATCCTATAGTGCCTCAGCGGCCACTTCAGTTAGTATCTATAGACATAGCAGGACCCTACCCTCGAGCCAGGGGTGGATTAAAGTACATTTTAGCGGTATATGACCTTTTCTCTAAATACTTAAAAATATACTGCCTTAAATCAGCCACCGCTCGTGGAATAGTTAAATGGTTAGGGAAAGAATATTTTACGCAGGTGGGTAAGCCTGAAGCGATAATATCTGATAATGCTTCATATTTTAAAGGTCATACCTGGAAGAACTATTTACATGAACAAGGTATAAAGCACATACTAATATCCCGTTTTCACCCACAAGCAAGTTTAGTAGAGAGAACATTTGGAGAGTTAAATTTTTCAGGTTATACATTGCATGTAAGCACACAAGATGGCCAGATCTGATACCTAAGTTTTTGGAAATTCACAATGCAACCCCGCATGCTTCTACGGGGTATCCACCAAACAAGATTATAATGAATAATAATAGAGTTCTGAATGAGTAGCTGGCACCTTTGCCTAAGGTCCCAGTCATTCCTGAGCCTAAGGACGAGAAGATAAGGAAAGCAGGGTGCATCCTTACCAGGTGCGCTCAGAAAAGGAAAGAAAAATATAATCGACATGCGACGAATAATCAAAAACTTAGTGTTGGGGACTTGGTACTATTACGCAATCATCCTAAGTCCTCGGCATCTTTGAAACAGAATAGCAAGTGGCAATTGGTGTACAATGGACCTTTTAGAATTGTAAGTGTGCCACATGAGTGTAGCTATCTCTTAGCAGATCCCCATTCAGGGAGAGTACGGGGACTGTATCCGCGTAAGGATGTAAAAATATTCCTACAGTAAATGACTAATAGTCCTATGTGTTATGTGTAAAAAAGGTACACCATTATTTTGAAAAGGAATGAACATTAATGATGTGTGATCTGTAGAGATAATGTACTAGTGTAGAAGTATTTAGTTGTAAGAATATGATTGATTTTCTGTTTTATTTATGAATATTTGTGTTATGTCTTCTTTTAATTAGTGTTAGCTTAAACATGCTCTAAATGTCTGCACAGATAACCTGATTAGTGCAATTATTTATAGTGTTAAATTGTGACAGAGATCAGTCAGGAGGAACATTTTAGTAGTGATTAGTTTGTGTACTGCATAATATTCTATATCTGTGTCAAACTTGAAATATTTCTTGGTACAATCTTTTCCATTATATATGTATATATGTATGTATGTGTAGCTGTCAGATTGACAGATTCGAACCCAGAATAATATCAATAATATGAGACCCTGAGAACTTTATTCTCAAACCAGTGTTATCAGAGAGAATAATGCACCCAGTAGTGACCCGAGGGCACCATGGGAGGCAAACTTATTGCAAATTTAAGTAACGCAAAGTTACGCACAAAGAAGCTTCAATTGAAGCATGTGCAGATTCAATCAGTAAAAAAGAGCTAGCCTGATACAGTCCAAGTCAATTTTAGCCTACAGAGATTGCACTGTAGTTACGTAGGACCTTGCAAGTAAAGTGAGACATAATTTCAAAGGAGTTATTGAACAATATGCCTAAATCCGGCTGGAATGCACAAATAAAATCTACTCGAACATAAATATAGATGATTTTTGGGCAAACTAATACGAAGTTTTAATATTTGTTACCATGTACGCAAATATCACACACCTTGGTAAAGAGTGAACAAAGAAGTTACGAATGTGCTGTTATAAAAATCGCACAACGGACATTGTAAATAAAAAAAACTTAAACAAAAGTGCAGTATTGTGTGGCAGAGACAGACAGTGACTGTTAAACCTGCAGCAATACGTCACGAAGTTGTTTTGAACAAACAATAAGAAACTGTATCATCGCCGTGTGTGCAAGTGAACAAGGAACTAGCACGACACGAACAGTGAGCCGATAACGGACGGTGGACCAAGTTAGTGTCAAACTATAACTCTTTGTGTGTCAAGGGACGCTAGGAAAGCGCATTGACTACAGAGATACATTTTGTCCTAAGGTGAAAACTTGCGTGTAACTAATGACAAGTCATGACATGGTGAAAAAATATTGTGTGCCCATAAAACGTGTTACTATGACAACGAAACATTGTGCAAACCAGACTAGTGAAGGCTTACTGAATAATAACTGCCAATAACTGTGTGCGTTTTTTCCCACAGCAGGAAAAATGCCCATAAGGATAGTACACTGTTTGTGAACTTGTTGCATGTTTGCTGGAGCACTACAAGAAGATGTCACACGGGCGAACTGATATACAACGCGCATCCGGCTACTTCAGCCATGCAGCGGCCGCAGCAGCCCGTAGCAGACCAGACAGCCACACGCCTCTCCGCGCCGTAGCTGTCAACACCGGGGGCGGTGACCTACACGGAGCCAACGCGCCGCGCCGAGCGCCGCTCAACTATCACTCCGCACCGCTCACCAACCACAGCATTATTGACATATTCCAAAATATTTACACAAACTGCATAACATGTCAATGTCTCCATTTTTGATAAACATTGAACATTTATTATGTATATCCGTAAACTGATAAGAGAAAATGAACATTAACAAGTGTAGGAGATGGATTTGTAACACGTAGGTAGTGGGAACATTATAAAAAGTGACGTTGTGCTAAGTGATTTCAAAAAACTAAGTGATGTATCCTAGGACAAGTGCCTTGCAGTACATCGCAAAAATTGATAATAACGAATTGTTCATCACACACAAAAACTTCCGTTGAACTGTATGTGACTGTGATATTATGTAACCATTGATGACAAACTGCTATATCAATTCAAAAGAATGACTGTTAAAGAGACAAGATTAATCATGAAGCAACTGGGATGGCTGGGCTCCGGCACAGTTTTGCCCAGGTTTCCTGTCTGCCTTCGCCCAAATGGGGGAGCCAGGAACATATATAACCCTGGGACTAATTAAAAGAGCCATTCCAAAAAAAAAAAAAAAAAAAATACAGAATTGTAAATAACGTTACTGGCATCATTGTGTCAAAGTATAGAAACTCTTTGCCAAATGCTGCCAGGGGGCAATGTAACGTTCCCTGGCAAACTCACGGTATTAATAAACTAAAATTTAATTGTACCATATACGCCGCTATAAAGCAATTTGTAAATACTGTAATTATTTAACAAAAAATATTATGGAATTTTGTGTAATGGACATTCATTATTATTGTAATATTTTCTGTAGTAATATTCTTTCTGTATTTAGGATGGTAATATTTCTATATTCATAATATAATTGCGAAATGTGTCAATATCTGCGATAACAAAAATGTAAAATTCAGCCACAGACGAAAATAATGTTATATGATTACAAAGAGATGTTAATAGTCAGCAGTAGTATAAAAGCACCACGTACTGAGTATTCTTTGGTCGTCTCCCTGTAGAGCTGAAAGCGAGAGCAAGCTGTGACGAAGCATTTTATGAATGGGTAGACGTCTTTTGTCTGTAGCTAGATTTAGCCGCCATTAGAGGAGAAATTACAAACTAATGTGAGTTGAATATTTGTTGTGGTTTAAATATATTATAATTTATCAAATGTGTGTATTATTAATGTAAATTAGCTTGCCCATGTCATCTATAATATTTCTTTAAAGAATTTTCAGCATTTTTAGCGGTGTTGCTGGGCTGTGCCGCGACCGAACGATTTGCAGCGGCGGCACATTTAAAAAATTGTTCCGCTAAGAAAAATTAACCAAACCCGTAAATCGGGAACAGATAAAAATTAGCAGTGAATTAGGCAAATGTTCTTCTTTTACAGCGATCCTGAGACTTACGGATTTTAAATTAGTTCACATTTGTGCATTCATAGGCGGATAGTTAATGTTGAAATTTAACAATTTTGGTTCCTTCAAATAACTTAAATGTATAGGGATGTGTGTTTTTATCAGTGATAATGAAACGTCGGCTTGGCAATATTTAACCGTTTTCTGCTAATAGAGACAGTCTTGTGTTCCATAGCTAACGCCGGGAAAGAATTCAGTAAATATTTAAAAAAGAAACCCACTGCGTTTAGAAAATGTGTGCCAAGGCCGAATTATGTAAAGGATTTAATTCTCAACTAAATATTCTTAATCAGTTAATATGAGTTCACGTAATTTTAAATGTACTTAGTTCAGTGTAAATGAATTTTTTATTACCACACGTAAATGAGAGGTTCTACAACAAAGTTCGTTCGTACGTACAGAAAGAAAGAAAGGCAAATTAACTAAAAGCAAAAAAAATTTAAAAAAGGTGACTGATTATTTACTTTTATTCTTTAATGAAATTCCATTTAAATTGGCAAATTTCATTAAAAATTGTATAAACCGTGGTTTCTCTAAATTTGGTGACAGTCCATTTGCAGAGAACCGCTTAATAATTTTCTGAAAGACATTATATACAATCTTCTCAGCTGATTTTTGTTTGTTGGGTGTGATTATTATACTTGTAACATCAGCATAAAAGCTGGCTTTGCATCTTCATGAATATAAAGTGGAAAGTCATTAATATATATTAAGAGCAATAAGGGACCCAAGACTGATCCCTTTGGGACACCATTCTTGATACCTCCCCCGTTAGAGGACTCTGCTGATTTTTGCAGACTATCTCTGCTGTTAATTTCAACCTTCTGCATTGTTACCGTAAAATGTGAATCAAACCATTTGTGCATTGTCCCACTCATACCACAACACTTAACTTTATCTAGAAAAATTTCATGATTCACACTATCTTTGAAAGATACCAAAATATCCCAGTGAGTAATGTTCGGTTATTCAATGCATTTGATAGTTGATCAGTGAAAGTATGTAAAGGTGAAATATTTTTCTGTCCGGAAAATTTCCCTCTGACGTATGTACCACTAAGGACAGTACTTATTAAGTTAAACAAATCTTTATAATTCTGTTTGCAATTTGATCAATACCAGTGATTGATTTCCTGAACGTTGACTCCAGTCTACGCTATGTATTTAAGCCCGTTTGCATAGGATGTCGGCTGCGTCCTAATACTTAATTTTGCTGTCGTGTTCATCATTAACGCTGCACCTGCCTGCAGTCTTTCATCCGTAATTTTTCAGAAAACACTGAAGAGCAGACTAGCGTCAAAGAGTTTGGTTATCTGTTGCAACCATTTTCTGCTCAGCATACAAAGCTCTTTTCACTAAAGATCTCTTTAAATAATTAAATAAAAGTAAGAGCTGTTCGTTAGGTATCTAAACTCGATCGTTACTTTGTAGAGTACGCTCAAGGAAGTGTTCTATTGGTAACTCATTATTAAGTTGCAAAAGAAAGTATCGGTCTTAAAGGGAGCAGAACGCGAACTCCCCTTTTTCATTTTCCTCCTTTTTCTTAATTTAATCAGCAGCTTTTGGACAGGTTTCCTCTGCTCTCTTGTTTCTTGTTATTTTGAATCATATTTCCAAATCTGTACAAGCAGTCTACGCAGTTCCCTCGATTCATTATCTCGTCATTCTTCGATCCTTTGATATTTTCTTTGTTTTATTTTTTGTCTGTAGCATTATTCTATTTTCCTTTATTTTCATTCACTCTAGTTTTATCTGAGCTCAAGATGCAATATTTCGAAAACGTGTACTCATCTTTAGATCAATCTTTGATACCATAAAATGTCTTATATTGGCAGAAGTAAATCTCAGGTGAGGCATTTCCTTGATTGTACAATTAGTTTCCTTTCACCAGCTGTTTGCCTTAATTGAGTTTTTAGCTAATGGGATCCCTACGACATTATTGTAGAAACTGTTGATGTTTCAAACCAAGAACCTTCTTATATCGTTTACGTTGCCGCCGGTGACATTTCGATTTCTAAATGAATTCTTTGGTACACTGCTTCTTCAACCTCAGTTTATGTAGAGATTTTGTCGTCTTGTTTCTTGTTCTTCAAGGTATGAAACGATAACAGCGATTTTTCAGTTTTGGTGAATAATAACTGTATAGAAGTGTTAACAAGTTTGTTTTTCTTTGTATATTTGTGACAGAAATCGCCAAGAACGTAATGAATACCATCATTAGAGTAAGTTTCACTGTTATCGACTGTAGCTTAAATTCGAACATAGGATTCGCCTGATATCGCTTAAAGGTAAGAGTCCATTTGTTGTCTCCCAGCCTAACATCTGGCAAAAAGTCGAACGCGTTAGCAAAAACAATTGGCGTCGCTGATACCAGCGGAAAATGACGAAGACTAATAATAAGCTGTTCTGAGGTTTCAAGCCGCGGTTAACTGCCCACGAGCTTTCGGCAGAGATCTGGTCTGTTCTTATCAAGTGTTTGACTGACAGTCAACAACTTGACAAGGGCAGTGGAGATCTCTGATAGAAGCTGGTGGGAAGTTAACCACTTGACATGACTTGAAACTCGAGAATACTTACTTTATTATTGGATAACAATACCAGAGCATGCAATCATAAACAAAGACTTTTGTCTGTTGATAGCATATATATCGTAGCAATTCGCGGAAATGAAGACAAAATCATAATTCGCAATTATTTGCAAAAAAGAAAAGGAAAATTTTGCTGCCATCAATACAAGAATGAAATACACATGCAACAATGATGCCTGTAGTATATTGACAAGAGAGAAGAATTCATTAGTCACTAAAGACTTCTACTAATGTACTATATTCATAGGGAAACGAGAAGGAAGTTCATGAAAGAATGCAGGTGTAATATAGTATTGTGTAGAAGTTGAATGTAGATCAATAGAAATATGGAATAAAAGTAAATGGATACGTCTGAAATATGTTCAAGCAACTTAGAGGAAAGTGCCTTCGACAACCGCTGACGTTTTTACAGCTGAATGCTGTAACATTTTCAAGACAGATATGTAATGGGAGATCTATGTGCCTCAGCGGGCGGGGACATGTAGACCAAGGACCATTACACAGCATATGCAGAAAAACGACAAACACACAACCAAAGGTCACAAATGTCAGAAGTTATCGATAAAGAATATTAATTACCAACGGGTGAGCAAGTACACGTCAACCCCAATCCTCTAACTCTGTGTGGTGACACTAGTGCTTGCGTGTGTGTGTGTGTGTGTGTGTGTGTGTGTGTGTGTGTGTGTGTGTCTCCTTCTGCTGATGGCGTATTATCGTTTTTTATGGGCACAGTCCTATCTGCGGATGGTTTAATTTTCCTTTCACAGCGCTTTCATTGCTTTTGCCCCTACGATGTCTATCTGTAGAAATATGTTAACAGACTTCAGCCCCATAAGTTGTTTGAACATTTTAACAGCTGGGAGTAGTTTAAGTTTCATGTGTGAAATACGATACTGTCGAAGAACAATATGAATTAAGGAGCAGCTAAGGTGTGAATAGAGCAACTACTAGAAAGAGGAGGTGAGGTGAGTTGCTTACATAAGACTTTTACCAAATACGTGACTAACTGGTGGAACATCTGTTAAAGCATCCAGAAACGTTTGTAGCGGTAGGAAGAGCAGTAGTGCGGAGAAACAGTACGACAAGGAAAAAACTATAAAATGTTGTAGAGCCTCCTTGGTATAGCAGCTACCAAGAAACTGGAAGTTTAGCACAATATGGAAAGAAATTGAGTACCAGACGAAAGACTGATCACTGAAAAACGATCCAGATATAATTTACTGGGAAACTACGATTCCAGCCCACTTACTGGTTTTAATATTAAATGCTTCCATATCTTTGCGCTCGGAGTTTGATGTGCGTCCGCCATTGGAGCAGGCTTATTAGATTTCAGTACAACCTGAAAGGCGTAAGATCATTTCTGCCTGAAGCATACCTTACGGGGATATAAAATGTGTGTTGCACATTGGGCAAAAATTTAAATATTATATTGGAAAAATATGAGATACCTATGACTTCTGATAGCGTGTATTTCGAGTAACTTGTGAAAATCAATAAGAGCTCGTGATAATCACTTGCGAAAAGTTACACTACATCGACATATCTAAATTTCATTTCATACGGCACAGAGTCTGTACGTCGAATGAGCGACTGCTGTTCTCTAGTGTAATTTATATGTATCATGCATTATCTACAACTGTTGACCTGTTTGTAGAAATTGCTAGTGTAATATAGGCTTTTAGAGTGTTTAAAGCTTTACCACAAAAAAATGTTCAAATGTGTGTGAATTCCTAAGGGACCAAACTACTGAGGTCATCGGTCCCCAGACTTACACATTACTTAAACTAACTTAACGCTAAAGACAACACTCACACTCATGCCCGAGGGAGGACTCTAACATCCGGCGTGAGGTGCCGCACGATTAGTGACATGGCGCCTCTAATCGCTCGGCAAACTTTACCACAATGTCCATCGTCTTTTGGTCGTAGCTGAAGTAGCTGGAGATGTACTAGAGCTGGAACTCCTCGAAGAGTTCCAGATCTCTTTGCAAGTACTTGTCGTCACCAGTGGCCTTGTACACCCACACGTAACTCAGTGTAGCCGGAAGTCCTGCAACAAGTACTACAGCTACAGGCTGGTAATTACTGGCATGGAGCTTCCATCCACAAAGTTTGCAAACATGGTGGTACATGTGACACAACAAGAAAGACAGAAATCGGATCACTTAGTTTTATAACATACAGTGGCGTACATCTCACTGTCGATTAAAACACAAGGCAGTGTCCCTGAGCCGGTGGAGTGGGACTGTAACTGAAAAATTAATGAACGCATTTCTAATGACCCGACAGTAGATCTCTGTGTTCATCATCGGCTGCAGACAAACAACTCGAAATGGTTGCTTTCAGCTGAATTGAAAGAGCGCCACTGGAGAGGCGCACGGATACTTCTCCTCGGTTTGTGTTACCACAGCCGCTACCCTGGAACCGCACCTTTAAGGAGCACACACACTTCCGAAGTGAGCGGCTCAGAAGCCACACACGAGCTCGTTGTTCACAAGTGTGCGCGTTTCCCACGGCGTGAACCACTTGTAGGTCTTTCAGTCAGCGGCCATTCTCAGCAGCCAGGATACCATTGCACGCTCACCCGGCCTCGGTGGCCGAACTGTTCTAGGCGCTTCAGTCTGGAAACACGCGGCTGCTGCAGTCGTAGGTTCGAATCCTGCCTCGGGCGTGGATGTGTATGATGTCCTTAAGTTAGTTACTTTTAGGTAGTTCTAAGTCTAGGGCACTGATGACCTATAGTCCTATAGTGCTTGGAGCCATTCGAACCATTTTTTGATCCATTGCGTGCTCATGTGTTCAGGCGCTCGCACCCTACTTATTCTATAGTACGCTTAGTAGAGGCTCTCTGCATTCCCAAGCAGTTCACTAGTCGCTCGCGAGCGTGCTGCTGTCAGTGTATGATACACAGTTTCAACCACCATGTCACCTAATATTGGATTATATACGCTGCTTTGTCTCACTAAGAACTACTGGACACCAGCTATTTACCTATTCAGCGGAACGTAAATTCTCTTCTGACGATTTTCGTTTCAGCTTCTTCTATTCCCACAATCGCATGAGGCTAATGTCAATACGAACTGTTAAATGACGACACATCTCGTTCCCACAACCTCTCTTGACGGAGTTAGTACATCACTGATGTACCTACACCACTCTTCACTATATTAAGCTGTTCTCATGATTTGAGATAGAGAAAACCTAGCGTTGACGTTTGATATGGTGCACCCTGTGTGAAGAGACGCTCATAAACTATTAGACAGTTACATCTGAACCATTCACTGAATTGTGCATGTGCAAGGAAAGACAGCAAGATAGATATCATATATATCTCATCTGCGGAAATCTCAGAACATTCGTTGATGAGGAAGCACAGTGTGGTTACAATTAAACTTTAACTAATGGCTCTGAGCACTATGGGACTTAACTTCTGAGGTCATCAGTCCCCTAGAACTTAGAACTACTTAAACCTAACTAACCTAAGGACATTACACACATCCATGCCCGAGGCAGGATTCGAACCTGCGACCGTAGTGGTCGCGCGTTTCCAGACTGTAGTGCCTAGAACTGCTCGGCCACCCCGGCCGGCAAAGCTTTAACTACCTGACTCAGTGTGGACGGAACTTTTTTACCATATGGCTACTCAATCTTATAGGACTGATGTTCAGACTGTGCACTGTAGGATTTCCGTAGTTAATAGTGTTAGTACCATTACTTGCTGGTGCCGATATGACAGTTTAGTGCTGAAACAGAAGCATCATTGTGCATTACAGTTTCAGACAGTCAACGAGGGCGTAGACAAGGTGAACAGATGTCTACTCGTAAAGCTGTTTTATCAAAATAACACCAGGAGTGATACAGTAGCTGAAAGGTTCAAAGAAAACTTGGGTTTGATTTACAACACGTACCCGACTCATACGATAATAGTTGGTGGCGACTTTAATTTACCCTCGATATGTAGGCGAAAATACATGTTTAATTCCCGAGGTACGTATAAAATATCTTTCGGAATTGTGCTAAACGCATTCTCTGAAAATTATTTCGAACAGTTAGTTCATGAGCCCCCATGAACAGTAAACGGTTGTGAAAATACGCTTGACCTCTTAGCAACAAATAATCCTGAGTTAATAACCAGCATCAAAACCGATATAGGGATTAGTGAACACGTGGTTGTCGTAGCGAGATTGAATATTGTAATCCCCAAATCCTCGAAAAATAAGCGAAAAATATACCTATTCAAAAAAGCAGATAAAAACTCACTTGACGCCTTCCTGAGAGACAATCTCCACTCATTCCAAATTAATAATTTATGTGTAGACCAGTTGTAGCTTAAATTCAAAGAAGTAGTATCGGCAGCAGTTGAGAGGTTTAACCAAGTAAATTAACAAACGGCGGAGCTGATCCTCCTTGCTACACAAAGCGGGTTAGAACACTGTTGCAGAAACAATGAAACAAACATGCCAAATTTAAACAGACGCAAAATCCCCAAGATTGGCAATCCTTTACAGAAGCTCGAAACTTAGCGTGGAGACAATGCGAGACGCCTATAACAGTTCCCACAACGAAACTTTATCTTGAAATCTGGCAGAAAATCCAAAGAGATTATGGTCGCGTGTGAAGTATGTTAGCGGCAAGAAACAATCAATGCCTTCTCTGCGCGATAACAATGGAGGTACTATCAAAGACAGTGCTGCCAAAGCAGAGTTACTAAACACAGCCTTTCGAAATGCTTTCACAAAAGAACACGAAGCAAATAGTCCAGAATTCGAATCGAGAACAGCTGCCAACATAAGTAACGTAGAATTAAATATCCTCGGAGTAGTGAAGCAACTTAAATCACTTAATAAAAGCAAGTCTTCTGGTCCAGACTGTATACCAATTAGGTTCCTTTCGGAGTATGCTGATGCATTAGCTCCATATTTAACAATCATATACAACCGTTCGCTAGACGAAAGATCCGTACCAGAAGACTGGAAAGTTGCACAGGTCACACCAATATCCAAAAAAGGTAGTGAAAGTAATTGACAGGATTTGGGCTGGAAATCATTAAAAGAAAGGTGTTTTTCGTTGCGACGGAATCTTCTCAAGAAATTCTAATGACCAACTCTCTCCTCCGAATTCTAAAATATTTCGTTGACACCGACCTACATAGGGAGGAACGATCATCACGATAAAATAAGGGAAATCAGAGCTCGTACGGAAAGATATAGGTGTTCATTCTTTCCGCGTGCTATTCGAGATTGGAATAATAGAGAATTGTGAAGGTGGTTCGATGAACCCTCTGACAGGCACTTGAATTTGATTTTCAGAGTATCCATGTAGATGTAGATGTAGAAGAGTGCTCCTGCTCTTCGCGAGTATCGTCGCATTAAAGGAATGCGGAGAGGTCTTCATTCAGCACCAGCGCTGAAGAACATGATTCGGTAATTCGAATGAACTGGCATCCGGGATTGCTGCTGGGAGAGGTCGACGGCCAACTTCAGCACGAATTGTTGAACAAGTTCCTGTTGCCATGGCTGCGAATTCTGGACGCAACGTGCGATCTTCAAGCACTGCACGAGCAGTGTCACGACAACTGAACGTTCCATGGTCCAGCAGTCGAAAATTGCAGTAAACAGTTCTGAAATGGTACCTCTACTGCTGTTACAGTCTACCGTGGATGCAAATGATCGTTACAGTGAGCAACATTTGTAACATGGAACGTAAACATGGTATGCAATTTATGGGAGCCCCTGTTAAGTAGCGAAAGTTTAATTACAGCCACACTGTATTATCGATGAAATGTAAACTTTTATGGAACGATACAAGCTTGAATACGCTGTGCGGGAGTCCAGTAGCAAGTAAAACCGAACTGGTCTTCTACACATCGAATTTACAATGGACGAATTTCTAACAGCCTTACCATGATTTCCCTTCAACTCTTCAAGCACTTTCGACAGCTACACACTTTGTTATACCTCGTGAGTACAGCCATTTCTTGCATTTTTGAGCTTTCTGCTGCAGATGTCGTTTCTGTTGCTGCCGTACCGCTTCAGTCAGCAAGAGAGTATATGCCAGGTAGTCCTTTTCAGGACGAACCAGACAAACCATATTTCCGATTAAAATTAGTTAGAGCTGATGAATGTGTCAGCTAAGCATTGAGACAATCTCACCAGCAAAGAGAGACTGTCTCTCACATCTGATATGGAGAATTATGTAAATCACAATGTTTCTCACGTCTAATACTGGAGAGTGGTGTGGGTGTAATAGAAATACAGGTGACTCATCCTAAGGACGATGCAGATAGGAGAGGAAAAATAAGTAGCCTTACAACTTCTACGACAAATAATGATTAGGAATTACCACATATATCAAGACACAAAAATATAAATTTCACACTAACTCGTGAAGATAGGTTATGGGAGATATTGAAGTTGTCCTGCCATTATCAGTGCGGTTAATATCTCCAAATATTCGAGAGCTAGCGGCCACGGTCCCCTAGTAACGTTTTAGCATGAGCCAGGAGTCTGTAGCCGTCCCCAGGTGAGTGGTCAGCGTACATGGCTGTCAAATGGAAGGACCGAGTTCGACTGCCGGTGATGCCGATGATTTTTTCTTGATGAGAGGTCTGGTAAGCACTGCACATAACTTAGTGGTGCCAATGGAGGAGCCAGTTGATAGAAATTCGGCTGCTTCGAGTTTTAAAAATTGGTCAAAATGGTCAGGTGAGCGGTTTACTGACCACATGTCTCTTCACACCGCATCTCCACGATGCAGAATGGCAGTTTAGTTTAGTTATGTCATGTTCCATAAATCATTTTCACGATTATTTTATCCATATTTTCACGATTATTTTATCAATATGATGTGGAACAAGTCAGATTACAAATTATATATACACACATGAATAGTGCAAATATTACTATTACTGAAATTTTTAGTTCTACTCAAGCAACTACATTTAGAGGTACATTTCTTTTACCAGTTCTGAAACAGAAACTCGTCCATGGAATAGAGGGAGTTGTCCAAAAGAAATGATCTTAAGCTAGATCTAAAACTTGATCTGCTACCTGCCAGACACTTTATGTTGTTGGGCAAGTAATCAAAGATTTTCGTTGCTGAATAATGTACTCCTCTTTGAGCAATTGACAGCTTCAGTAACGGATAGGAAATGTCATTATTTTTCCCTCTAGTGTTTTACATATGCACATCACTCTTCTTCGCGAATTGAGACGGATTATTTATAAAGAATTTCCTTAGCGAATATATGTACTCTGATGTTGCAGTTAAAATACCTAACTCCTTGAGGAGGTGCCTGCATGACGTCCTTGGGTGAACACCACTAATTATTCTCACTGCTCTCTTTTGTGCAATCAATACTTTATGTCTAAGTGGTGAGATACCCCAGAAAACTATTCCATGAGACATTATTGAGTGGAAATATGCAAAGTACGTTAGCAAGCTGATTTGCTTATTACCAAGACTAACGATTATATGAAGTAGCTCAGTGATATGCTTCTTCCACTTCAATTTGTCATCAATGTGAAGACCCAAAAATTTAGAGAAATGTACCCTGTTAACTGAGCCCTGTTTATATGCTACATCAATTGTCGGTATGACTGACTCTATTCGGTGTACAGAAATGGATATAGTGAGTTTTTTTTTCAAAATTAAGGGAGAATCCATTTCCTGAGAATCAATTAATAATGCTTTGAAAGACATCCTTAACAATACCTTCAGCTGCCTTTTCTGGAATGGGATTGATTGTAGCACTCGTGTCATCTGCAAAAAGTACTAATTCTGCTTGCTGAACGTTAAGTGAGATGTCATTCTCATGAATAAGGAACAGCAGAGGATCGATAATTGAACCCTGTGGGACTCCCTTTGTGATAACTCCCCATTTACTAGAATTTACCACCCTCACAACATTATTTATGTTATTTAGCACAACATTTTGCTTTCTGTTCGTTAAGTATGATTCAAACCAGCTGTGTGTATTGCTTTCAATTCCACAAAACCTGAGTTTTTCTAAGAGTGTGACATGATCCACACAGTCAAATGCCTTGGAAAGACCACAAAAAATACCAATTGGCAATAATTTTTTATTTAGGGCTTGTACTATTTGATGGATAAATGTGTAGATAGCATTCTCAGTCGAGTAACCCTTCCAGAATCCGAACTGTGACATGCTGAGTAAATTATTTTCACTTTAATGCGAGACTATTCTTGAAAACATAACTTTTTCGAATACTTTAGAAAATGAAGTCAAAAATGAGATTGCTCTATAATTATTTAAGTCACTCTTGCCCCCATTCTTGTGAAGATGTTTGACAATTGCGTATTTAAAACTGTCTGGAAAAATTCGCTGTAACAGCGAAGCATTACATATATCACTAAGGACTCCACTTATTAAATTAGAACAACACTTCAGAACTCTGTTAGAGACTCCATCAACACCACATGAGCTCTTGTTTTTCAATATATTTATAATTCCCTTAATTTCAGTGGGAGATGTTGGTGCTATTTCTAAAGGCCTAAAGTCCTGGGGAATGACATTTTAAACATATTTTTTTGCTTCTTCAGCTGAACCCTTTAACCCTATTTTTGCTGCTACATTCAGAAAGTGACTGTTAAAAATGCTTGCAACTTGTGAATTATCACTCACAACATCATCATTTAGCTTTATTGCTATGGTGTGCTGTGCGTTGTCAGGCGCCGGCAGGGGTGGCTGAGCGGTTATAGGCGCTAAAGTCTGGAACCGCGCGACCGCTACGGTCACAGGTTCGAATCCTGCCTCGGGCATGGATGTGTGTGATGTCCTTAGGTTCGTTAGGTATAAGTGGTTCTAAGTTCTAGGGGACTGATGACCTCAGAAGTTCAGTCCCATAGTGCTCAGAGCCATTTGATTTGAACTATTGTCAGGCTGCCCCGTCTCCCGTTTGACAATATTCCATATAGTTTTACTCTTATTATCCGCATTATTAATTTCTGTCAGTTCACATAAGCTTCTCGGCTTCTTAATGAGTTTCCTTAAAATATTACAGTATCTCTTGTAGTTAGAAAGTAATGTTGGATCCTGACTTATTCTGGCATGTCCATATATTTTCCTCTTCCTCTTACACGATATCCTAATTCCCTTAGTGATCCATGGCTTCCTTGACTTTGTAATGGCTGTTTTGAATACCGTTTCAGGAAAGCAGCTCTCAAATACTGAGACAAATTTACGGTGGAATAAACTGAATTTTGGCATCAGTATCATTTTCTGTGTATACTTCATCCCATTCTACCTCTTCTACGCTGCTCTTAAAACTCTGTACCCTGTTCGCATCAATAAGCGTCCCTCCTGCCTTGTATGAACCTGCCTGCAACCTGTAAGGTGCTTTATGTGTTATTTCCATTAACTGTGCATCATGATCAGATAGCCTATTAACAACTGGGTACACATTAATTGTTTCTGCCTGAGCACTGACTATGAAAATATTATCGGTAGGTGACCTACTATCCTGCTGCACACGAGTTGGAAAATTTACAACAGATACTAGATTGAAACAACCAAACAAAGATTTTAGCTCATTTTTCCTATCTGTATCTTTTAAGATATCTACATTAAAATCACCACAAACCACTATAACTGCTTCTTTTTGTCTGACAGGTAGCTCAATAATGCCTCTACATGGCGGTCGGCGGACATCCTTGGAACCCCAAGGCATGGACGACGACCCCGTTTGTAGTGTAGAGTCGTCATTTTAACAACCAGAGCCATGTGTAGGTGAATGCGAAGTAAGACGAAAATTGTGCCGCTATCAGGACTGGGCGAAAGTGGGAAATCTCCATATCGTCCACAATGCTAAACAGCTAGGCACGTTTGGATCTGAAAGCTGTAAAAAGAATTATTGTGCTATTCTCTGTAGAGTGTGCATGTCTAGGGTCTGTAATGACAGTGTGACACCAAGAAAAAGTAAGACGACATTAAAAAACAGCCAGCACAAACCTGTAATCATCCAGTATGCCTCGACGAACCTTCCAACGTGCACAGTGGCTCTCCAAACGCAGCCTATTGTGATAGATTTGTGGGCACTCTAATATACAATGACTAAATGGTTCATACCACGAGTATTTCGACGACCGTACGTAATTGGAGAGATATAGGAATCTAACGAATATTACATGCAGTATTAGTAATCATAGAGTGAAAAAAGAACTGAAGATCTGTTCTTCACTGAGGATTACTTCATTTGTAATACCGACTCGTCCCACATAACAGTGAAAGGTCTCAGTTACTATATATGAAACACTGCTGTCAAAAATAGGAATTTTTGCGTATAACAGGTCCGAAATGCCACCTGCGCCATTATCTGAACTTAATTTGAACGCATTTCACAGACATCTATATCGACTAGCGAATTGATGGTCCCGGGGAACAAGGTGACGAGAGGACTGACCTGTTAAACTGGGCCATATCGGGGTGCAAAGCGCCCTGTAGTGTCGGCGAAGTTGAGCACCTCGACTGGAACACGATGGACGCCGACGCCAGCGCCACGGCCGCCTTCCCAGCGGCGTCCGTTCATGCAGCGACGCCAACCGAAATTACGTCTTGAGCCCCTGCCAGTGGTGCAAGGGATTCACAGTCCCGACCCCTTCCTGGATAACTTTGTTTTTCGAGTATCAGTAAGACCTCTCCCCAGCGGCGTCCGTTCATACAGCGACGCCAACCGAAATTACGTCTTGAGCCCCTGCCAGTGGTGCAAGGGATTCACAGTCCCGACCCCTTCCTGGATAACTTTGTTTTTCGAGTATCAGTAAGACCTCTTCGGAATATTGGAGAAACCAATGAAACAAACGAGGACTATAAAGGAACTGCAACAAATACATTTCGATACTTACGTTTTAAAACAGCCCACAAATGCTCAACTAAGGTTTCCAGTTCTTTCACCAGCAGGGCCACTAAAACCTGACATTCGTCAAAGTTACTTATTGTTGGTCAACGTAGCTCATGTAAATTCGGTACACAAAGCGAGTCAAGTAAATTCCTCGCATACTTTTTTCCCAGAAACCGTTCTCCACAACTGTTACTGTTCAAATAAAGTGACATTTCTAAGATTACCTTATTTTTCTACTAGTGTGGCTCGTAAAAGTTCATTCTAAGGCTCGCGAAACCTTATCATCCCTGTATTCAAACATATGTGACGACGTTAATCCTTATTATACGTCGATTCCTTATATCTGACATTGTGATAGTGTATGTACCGGCATGTGAGGGGATGTTATGGAAGAATTATCACAACGTCAAATATAGCCAAATCAAGCAGTCAATAAGCTATCAGCTTTTGTACAGCCGAGCAACATGGAGAAATTCACAAATGCAAATGCAGGTGCAGGGCTTTTCAAAAACAGACATAATGTCTGATGGGATACCGCAATCACTGGTTATACAACGTTAGTTATAATCAGTCTTGATTGGAAAAATGTTTATTCACTTGACCACTTTCGGTTCCTCTAGAACTGTCTTCAGATCTGCAGTTTCGGTTACAGGAGTAACCCGTCCACACACCACAACAACCTTCACGCAGCATGTGAAGGTGTTGTGGTGTGTGGACGGGTTACTCCTGTAACCGAAACTGCAGATCTGAAGATGGTTCTAGAGGAACCGAAACCGGTCATGTGAATAAACATCTTTCCAATCAAGACGGATTATAACTAACACAGGTACAGGAATCAGTACCCCATATTGCACTAGCAGCGCATTGTCGTTCTGCATATTTGAATTCGTAAGATTGTATTATCTCACCACAAAACGTTCACTGCTTAATCGACGCGCTGCTGGCGTACATAGTACTCAGTCTAATTTCTGGCAGCACTCAGAAGAAGTCTGGAACACTCGGCAGAGTGTTCACATTCACTTTCAGTTCCTCTGAGCTATACAGTAATGAGTATCCCTCTGTAGAAATCTGAATTACAAAACTGAAACTAATAGTATGAATGGCGTTGCGCAACATTTCCGTGACAGCTAGCCGCTGAGTCGCCACATCAGCGTGCCAAAGCACATCGTATCTGTGCCTCTGCGAGACCACACTAAAACTAAAAGATGTCAACCCAACATTAATTAATTGAGGATGACCTACGAATGACAGTTTCCACACTTATGTATTTAACAAAAGAATACATAAACGTTAATTAACTTGAAGAGTTGATTAGATTAGAATACTATGACATTCTGTACGTCGGTGCCTCATGCTGTAGACCTCCAGAGGAGGACATCTCCATGAGAAGGGGCACCTCTAAAAATAACCACGCTACACAAAAAAAAAAAATTCGGGGAACGCTTAGCTTCTGGCGCACTAGATATTTTATCTACCTTTCTGGTCTGCCACGGGTTTACCACCCAGATTCGCCTATAACCCTCTCTACATATAGGTTACATGCAAGCCTTTGTCAGCTGACACACCTACGCGTTACGAAACTGTGTTTGATGTAAATAAAAAATAAGTTACAATGATACAATATACTGAGTCTATTTGAGCACTACCTTTAGAAAAATAATCATTAACATGAAGTTAAAAAATATTTAAGCATGTAAGAGACATCTATACAATAAAAGTATCAGGTGTAGTTGTTACGCTCCAATTTCTCCATTATTGTCTATTGCCAGCTACCTCATTCATGTCAGCTTAAATGCTGCATCCCGCGTCATTGACAATCTGCCTTATCCCTGCAAATCATCCCTTTCACGATTCATAAATCTAAAGCTGACAATACTTTGTTACATCCCGCTATGTGCCAAATCATTCTATCTCTTCAATATCTATTGAGCAGTTCTTTCTCTGGTTTGTTGCAGACTTCATCAATGCTCATTCGATCAGTCCGTTTACTCTTCTACAGTCACTAGTAACACCATATTTCTGAGGATCCGAACTGTTCCATTGTATATTCCATTTTGTCCCTGTTTGCTATCCATACAAAGCTGTTCTCCAGACATAGCTTTTCGTGATTCTGCTTCTGGTATAACGTTTAAATGTTGGAGTGTTAGCTTCTTTTTTCCAGAAGGCCCGTTTGACTTGGATTACCCTGTTGCTATGGCTTTCTTGTGCCTTCCTTCACTATCCCTCTAATCAAATAAGATACCTACGTCGGAAGCGGAGAAGAATTGCATAAATACTTCAACAAGAAGAACGGCAAAAGTAGTTCATGGTTGTTGTCAAGCATTCACTGAGAAGGCTTGGAGAGCTACATTCCACGATCGGAGACTACCGCAAAGGACTGTAACAACCAACTGATGTTTAACTGATTGCAGCAGTCTTCTCGGAGACGTATTCTTGAGCTAAGTGTTTGACTTTTATGTTAATTCCAAATGCAGCTGACCCATTGAACAGCCAAAAGCACGTACCCATTCTAGGGAAAAGCAGTGTTCTTTGTGGCCAGCAGCCTGAACGAACGTGTGAGCATCTTCGTCTCAGATCCTGTATTTTTGTCAATTAGCTTCAACAAGTAGTGGCTTGCATTCGTCTCAACTGTAGGACAAGAGGATCCCTTTACTGAACTGAACATACACCAGCGAGAATGTCTGTGTCAAAACTTCTCAGACAAAAAGGTAGTAATAAGTCAGAACAAGCAGTATAGAATGCTGATACACTGGGATCACGAAAGTCGTGGGATGCTCCTAATGTCGTGGTGGACCTCCTTTTGTTCGCCGTAGTGCAGCAGCTCGAAGTGGCACAGAGTCAACAAGTCGTTGGAAGTCCCCTGTGGAAACACTGGACTATGGTCCCTCTATAGCCATCCACAATTGCAAATATGTTGCCGGTGCAGGATTTTGTGCACGACCTGACCTCTGCATTATGTCCCATTCATGTTCGATGGTATTCATCTTGGGCGATCTGGATGGCCAAAAAATACGCTCAGAATGTTCAGAATGTTCTCCAAGCAAACCGTGAACAAGTGTAATCTGGTGACATGCATTCGTCATCCACAAATATTCCACTGTTGTTTGCAAGCATGATTTCATGAATGACTGCAAATGATCTCCTAGTAGCCAAATTATTTTCAGTCAATGATCGTTTCAGTTGGATCAGACGACCCAGTCCATTTCAAATAAACACAGCCCACACGAGTGTGGAGTCACCACTAGCTCTTTCACTACCTTGTTGACAACCTAGGTCCACACTCTAACCCAACCATAAGCCCTTACCAGCTAGAACCGGAACCCATCTAACCACGTCACGGTTTTCCAGTCATCTAGGCTAGCGATACGAAGATGAGCGCAAGAAAGGCGCTGCAGGAAATGTCGTGTTGTTAGCAAAGGCACTCATGGCGTTCGTCTGCTCCCATAGACCGTTAACGCCAAACTTCGACTCACTATCCCAACGGATACGTTCGCCGTGCGTCCCACATTGCTTTCTGCAATTACTTCGCACAGTGTCGCTTCTCTGTTAACACTCCACCCAAACGCCGCTGTTCCTTGTCGTTAAGTGAAGGCCGTTGGCCTCTGCGTTGTCCGTGGTGAGAGGTAATGCCTGAAATGTGGTAGTCTCAGCACGCTCTTGACCCTGTCGATCTCGGAATATTGAATTTACTACCCATTACTAGCTGCAACTACTAATCCGCGTTAAAAGTCTGTTAATTCCCGTCGGGCAGCCATAATGACTTCAGAAACCTTTTCACATGAACCACTTGAATACAAATAGCAGCTCTGCCAATGCACTGCCCTTTTATACATTGTATAGGCGATACTACCGCCATTTGTATATGTCGATATCGCTACCCCATCACTTTTGTCATCTCAGTGTAATTGCAAGTCACCCTTATAGTAGAAGTTGGGTTGGGTTGTTTGGGGGAAGAGACCAAACAGCGAGGTCATCGGTCTCATCGGATTATGGAAGGATGGGGAAGGAAGTGGGCCGTGCCCTTTCAAGGGAACCATCCCGGCATTTGCCGGTAGCGATTTAGGGAAATCACGGAAAACTTAAATCAGGATGGCGAGATGCGGGATTGAACCGTCGTCCTCCCGAATGCGAGTCCAATGTGCTAACAACTTCGCCAACTCGCTCGGTATACAGTAGAAGTAGTGGATGGAAGCAACTCCAACTAACGTTAACTCACCCTCTTTCCCTGACTACAACTCGTACTACGTTTTACAGGCAGAGATGGTGACTGCTACTTTTGAGTATATTTATATCCTTTCCTAACCCAGTAATTTGTTTAATGGTGGTTTCAGCATGTATAAATGAGTTCTACTCTGTCGTTAAGTTGCTCGCAGAACCTTAAGCACAGTGGTAGGTCTGTTGACAAGCTGCCATCACTGACAAGGTAGGTACGCAGCAGAACAGTGAAGTAGCTAGATCCTCGAATTATCAAAGTCGTAATGTCCCAGTTAGGGTAGTGGTATTTACGAATATAACCATTAGTCAGGTCACATTGCTAGTTATTAAAAGCTCATCACTCCATCCAATCTCAGGGTTGATGACAGATAGTCCGGCTCGCCATGGAAGGATTCGTTGAGCAGCTAGGCTGGCCGGAGGAAGCTGATCTCTTCGGGCCTTCCCCAGTAGTCGTGGTCGGCCGTGCCGTCTTCGACCTGCAGGTCGAGCTGGTTCGTCCGTGGGTGTACCTTAAGCAGCCAGTCAGTGCCCCACTTCATGGCGTCACGCACTCCGTCCAGGACGCCTGCCTGCTAGTACCCAGCTTGGAACACGATCGCCCCGACGACATCACGGTGAACGCCGATGCCGCGAGGAAGGTGAACTTAACGAAGTCTCCCGCTGAAAGAATAGCACACTCGTCGGTACGAAGTAGATCCTTACATAAAACTTGTAATTAAGGATCACATAACCAAGGCCAGGAAAATGTCGAGGGCGTTAACTTGACTGAACACTAAAAGATGCCAGGCAGCTAAGGTACCTGTTACGTCAATAAAAAGCATTAACAGCCCAACGAACATGTCTTTACAGTACCAATATTAAAAGATCTCAGTCAACCCAAGCAATAATTGATTAGAAGGAACAGAAGTGTTAACCAGAGGTTGTTAAGTATAATACTATTTGGATGAAGTAGAAACCTACGTAGTGTGGAAAGTATTACATTGACCTGCTGGTCGCTTAAATCGCAACACAGTGAATGCCACACGTAACAAATGTGAAATTAGTGTGTAGTATACTACATGCTTGAATACGCAAATAATTAAAATTTCGATGTAACTGCACCAAGTAAAAGGTAGTAAGTAAGACAATCTGCATTCTGTACATACAGAAAGATTAACAGTGGGTTTCTCAATCAGAAATCACATTTGATTGTTTGGAAGGAGACTGGTTCATGCCTGGTGTAATACGGAGAAACGTCTACCGGCACAGGACTATGGCATGTTCAAACTGAGGTTTTCATTCCACGGTATTGCAGTTCGCGTTGGTGAGCCACATGCTGTCACCATGTGAATGTAGTATCGATGGCCCCATACAACTAGTGCCCAAGAGCACACCCACATTTGACAAATTTCAATATTTGTTTTCCTTCTTGGTGCTACAGTTTTAATTGCTGACAGAACTAACGGTCATAATGACACCAACGATAGAACCTGCTCTTGATTTTGCATTCTTGAACACCTTGCAATTGACCTTACTGTCCCTGAAGACTTGAGGCTGAAACTCCTTGTACTTAAGATTAAACGAGCTCTAGAGTATTAACCTACCATTCTTTCTTTTTTTTTTTTTTTTTTTTTTGAGTTTTCAGTCTTCTGACTAGTTTCATGTGGCCTCTCATGCTCTCATGAATTCCTCTCCCTTGCCCCCTTGCCAACTTTTTCTTCTCACTTGCAAGCTATGTCCTCAGTTATTTGCCAGATCTAAAGCAATCTCCGTCAGACTCTACAGTTCTTAGCTTCCACAGCATCCTCTATTACTGTTAACAGATGTCCTGTTATCTCGTCCCTTCTTCTTGTCAGTATTTTCCATGTTTTCGTTGCCTTGTCTATTCAGGGGAGAACCTACATTATCAGTCCACCCAATTTTCAATATCCTACCCTAGTTCCACATCTCACATGCTTCTGTTCTCTTCTGTTCCGGTTTTCCTCCCTCCGTATCTCACTGCCATACAATGCTGCACACCAAACGTACATTCTCAGAAATTTCTTTCTCAATTTAAGATCTGTGTTTGATATTATTAAACTTCTCTTAGCCAGGAATGCCCATTTTTCCAGTGCTCTGATGCCTTTTATGTCCTCCCTGCTCCAACTGTCATGTGTTATTTTGGTGCCTAGGTAGCAGAAATCCTTAACTTTGTATGTCTCGTGATCACCAATTATGCTATTTAGTTTCTTGCTGTTCTCACGTTTCCTTATTCTTACTTTTCGTCTTTCTTCGATTTGCTCTCGGTTGACAATCCGTACTCATTAGGCTGTTCATGACATTCAACAGATCTTGTAATTCTTCTTTACTTTCACTGAGGATAAAAATATCATCAGCGAATCTTACCATTGATATCCTTTCACCTTGAATTTTAATTCTACTGTTTAACCTTCCTTTTATTTCCATCATTGCTTCTTCGACGTGTAAACTGAACAGCAGGGGCGAAATACTACATCGCTGTCACACACCCTTTTCAATCCATGCACTTCGTTCTTGCTCTTCCGCTCTTTTTATTCCCTCTGAGGGGTTCTTGTACATATTGTATATCGGTCGCCTTTCCATATAGTTTACATCTTTTTTTTTTCAGGATTTCGAACACCTTACATCATTTTACATTGTCGAATGCTTGTTCCACGTCGACATATCCTATGAACGTGTCTTGATTTTTGTTCAGTCTTGCTTCCATTATCAACCGCAGAGTAAGAACTGCCTCTCTGGTGCCTTTAACTTTCCTAAACTGGTCGTCATCCAACAGAGCCTAAATTTTCATTTGTATTCTTCTGTACGTTACAATTGTCAGTTATTTGGATGCATGAGTTGTTAAGCTGATTGTTTGATTCTTCTCGCTCTTGTCAGCTCTTGTAAACTCCGGAATTGTGTGGACTGTTTTTTTCCGAAAGGCTGATGGTGTCTCGCCAGTCTCATACATTCTACATACCAACATGAATAATCATTTTGTTGCCTCTCACCCTAATGATTTCAGAAATTCTGATAAAATGTTAGTTATATTTTCTTCCCTATTTGATTTTAAGTCTTTCAGGGTTCTTCTAAGTTCTGATCCTAACACTGGATCCCTCGACTCCCTGTCGACTCCTGCTTCTGCTTCTATCACGTCATCAGGTAAATGCTCCCCTTCATAGAAGCCCTCAATGTATTCTTTCCGCCTATCCGCTCTCTCCTCCCTCCTCTGCATTCAACAGTGGATTTCCTACTGCATTCATAAGGTTACGCCCTTGCTTTTAAATTCACCATAGGCTGTTTTGACTTTTTTGTGTGCTGATTCAATTCTTACAATATTTTTTTCCGATTTCTTCACATTTTTATGTAGCTGTTTTATCTTAACTTCGCTTCACCTCCTGTTCATTTCATTCCTAAGTGACGTGTATGGCTGTATTCCTGAATTTTTGTGAACATTTTTGTACTTCCTTCTTTCATTCATCTACTGAAGAATTCGTTCTGTTACTAATGATTCTTCACAGTTACTTTCCTTGTTCCTATACTTTTCTTTCCAAACCTGTGTTACCCTTTTCAGAGATGTCCATTCCTCTCCAAACGAACTGCATACTGAGCTAATCACTATCGCACCATCTACAGCCTCAGAGAACTTCAAGCTTATATTTTCATTTCTCAGTGCTTCTGTGTCTCACTTCTGTCCGTATTGACTCTTCATGACCAATCTTATGAACTTCAGCCTGCGGGCCGTTGTGGCCGAGCGGTTCTAGAAACTTTAGTCCTGAACCGCTCTGCTGCTACGGTCGCAGGTTCGAATCCTGCCTCGGGCATACATGTGTGTGATGTCCTTAGGTCAGTTAGGTTTAAGTAGTTCTAAGTACAGGGGACTGATGACCTCAGATATTAAGTCCATAGTGCTTGGAGCCATTTTAATTTGAACTTTAGCCTACTCTTAATCCCTACTACACTTTAATCTGAGTCTATCTCTGCTCCTGGGTACACCTTACAATTCATTACATGAATTCGGAATCTCTGTCTGGCCATGACGTAATCTAAGTGAAATCTTCCCACATCTACCAGCCTTTTCCAAGCACACCTCCTCTTCGTGTGATTCTTGAACAGAGTACTAGTTATTACCTTGTTAAATTTATTTCAGAAGTCAATTAGTCTTTCTCCTCTCTTATTCCAAATACCAAGCTCATTTTCTTCCGTAGCCTTTTCTTCTACTCCTTCCCTACAACCGCACTCCAATCTCCCACGACAATTACATTTTCATCTCCTTTTACGTAATTCATTAACCTTTCAATGTCCTCATATACTTTCTGTGTCTCGTCATCTTCTGCCTTCGGCGGGGCTTGTGTACATAAACTATAGTTGTCGGTTTCGATTTGTTCTCGATTCTTATGAGAGAATATCTATCACTGAACTGATCACAGTGACTTTCTGTCTTCATAACGAATCTTAGGCCCGTGTTACTGCATATCCTGCTGCTGTTGATATTACCCTATACTCATCTGACCAGAAATCCTTCTTCTTTCCATTTCACTTCACTACGCATGTCTCAAAATTACAGTGTCTCGTGGAACTCAGTGGTCTGCATTGTTCAGTGCTGTTTTCAGTATCTTCTCCGTTTAACATTCTTTTCTCTATTGTTTTTTTTTTGGAATATGATACAGTCGCGACACTTCACAACTTCCTCTCGTTGCAGCAAACCTGAGACGTTGCAATTTTATCTCTTGCTTTTTCATAACATGTGGAGCGTAATTCACTCAAAACAGACAGACGCTGTCGGGTATGGAAATTGCTACAGAATTTAGGAAAAGCCATTGTAACGGTGACATTTGTGAATAAGCGCTAATCACTGATGCTGCGTGAGTGTGAATTGTGAGTATTTTATACACTCACCGTCGAAGGAGCCTTGCGTGAGGTCCTCGCCGAAGATTCCTTTGTCGTCAAGGCACGAATCCTTGCGCCAGGATACCAGAGGGTCCATGTCGGTCAGCTTTCCTGAGCGCTTGGCTTGGTATAATAGCAGCGACTTACAGATAACTCTCGGTGTAGTTGTGTGTCGCACCTGCAAAAGATGTGACAGCTGTTGTTAGGATGAAGGAATCTACTTAATGTTCACAGTATTAACGTTACGCTAAAAGACTCTGCAATTTTTTCCAAACAGAAGAACTGAACATTATCATTGAATGGTGTCAGAAGTGTTTTATTAGAAAGAAAGAAATGCACAGTCATACAATGTCAGGATTTACTGCCATCACTACGTACCTTAAAAAGTGAAGTGACTAACGTTACGAGACCACATCTGTTTACTTTCTGGACACTCCATTCATCAGTCACTTGATTTCTGCACGTAGTGTTTTCCTAGTTAGAAAGCTAAAGCTTCGCAATAAAACATTTCATTCAACATTATTAGTAATATGTAACTGCTTTAAAAAACAATTAAAACGAATTCATTTACAAAGATAGTTAAAAAGAACTTGATGAGAAATAGCTCTACACATTGGGGATTACTTACTTGAAACAGAGTAGGAGTTTGGTGAAGAATATAACGCAAATAAATCAGAATTACACAGTTCTATCATTTCAAAAAATACGTTCAGGCTATATTGTTTCTCTCTCTCTCTCTCTCTCTCTCTCTCTCTCTCTCTCTCTCTCTCTCTCTCTTCCTATCTCTGAAAAATATTACGCCATAGCTCTGCAGTGGATACTATCAGCATCATATCCTCTTTGTGAGCTGAAAAACTTGGTGAGTATGGATAGATGGAGACCCAGTTTTTCATGCAAGCAGGTAGGAAGTTGTGGTACACAATATGGAAAGCAATTATCGTGATCATTCTCCTGATGCCAGCTTATGGTGTGTGAAGTGTATGCAGTGACAGGTGATGAGAAATGAGTGAACCGTGTAGCACTAGCTATTTGCATTACGAAATAATTTCATTCTAAGACAAAATTTGTTTACTGCCAATAAACCAACTGAGGTTATACGCTTTTTAGACTGTCCTAGTATTCGGAAGGATGGAGGTTCTAAACCCACTTCGACCATGGTCATTTAGGTTTCCATGGTTTTCCTAAATTACTTCAGTCAGATGCAGGAATGATGACTACTACTGTATGAGGCTACTGCTGTCTATCTGTCCAGCCCTTGTCGAGGTAGACGTCTGTAAACGACAGTGCGTATGAACTATATTTTTTCTTCTTAAGCTCTCGTATCACTACATGTGCTGTATCCTTGTTTAGATGGTCCATAGATGAGCAAATGTCACCACTAGTTTTTTAAATAAGTACCTGAACAATCAAGTACCTCATTATTCTGTTTATAAACATCATGAGTGCCTTGCAACCAATCCCTCTTCGTCTAAGATTTCCGGTTTCATGTTATCTTCCACTAAACTGGCTTCCCAGGAAATACACAAACAATTAAATGAGTTTTCCGGTGCTCTTTGGATGCGTGTGTATTTTGACTTGATGGGTGCACTCTTTGCGTGATCAGTTTCGGTTTTTAGCAAGCAGTATGTCTTGTGATAGTTAGCCAACATTCAGTATAGCAGGTCCGCTTCTACTTATCTTCTTTTGTACCACGTTGCACCAGAGGTACGCTTTTCTGACCAACGGGTCTCTTTGCCCATGAGTTCAGCTGAACTCATCGTAAAATCGAACTTGATTTTGACTAACGGTCAGTTAGTAGCGAAGTACGATGTCCTTCGGAAATCCCAAGAAGGTGCAGCCCCCGCTGAAGATGTCTTGCGAAGGTGGGGACGAATCATCAGGTTTATGTATGAAACTCGTGTGACTGTGGCCGTGTAAGTTTACGTTTTACAAAATTAAAACATTACAATATGTTGGTTTAGCCAGAGGCAACTTGCCTAAGTGAAACTCTTTTTGAAGTCACTTACTGAATAGAATATATAAATTCCTAAAAGTAGAGTGAAGAATAACTAGAATACGCAGGGGGGAGTGCTGTAGATTGAGAATACTGAATCTAGTAACATATGATGTTTCCTTGTCGGTGTTTGTATCTAGTGACTTATTTTAGAATCACCCCAAAGCATACACACTACGGACCACCACTGCCAGTTTCCGGAATTTTCTACTATTCTTGATGTTTTGAGACATGAAATTATGTTTTGTGCAGCATTTCCAAATATTTCGACTTCAGCGCATCTAAATGCTATGTATCATATTAAAGTTGTTTCAAAGATATTTTTAATTCTTCAGTTACAGAATCTTATGGCAAGAAAAACTGTGTATATTTTTAATTAATTATTTAAGGTACTGGTCTTGCACCATCCTTTACCTTGAAACGGAAGATCTTCTCTTATGGTAAAGCACGTGATATTTTGAAATTGATGAACGTGTTAATAATTTCATTTGTCTTGAAAGTGTAAAGTTGTGTTTGTTTCCAGTATCTTCTATTTCAGCTGGTATTTTTTACTTGTAACTAGTTTTTGATAATTCCTTTACTTAATTTAATGTTACTCATGACATGTTGGTGTGTAGAGTAATATGGTAATAGTCTATTAAATACAATATTGACAAGACGTCCTCAATCGCAACACATTTGAATTTCGACACAATATTTGTTCCTAGGTACACTAACTTGTTGTAGCCTGTAATGCTTTTCACACTTAGAAAAACCTTACTTTTTTGTATTAATTCTTGTAATTTCAAAGAAAGATTATAGCACACAAAAAGTGAATGCCATCACTTAAAAATGAAATCAGAAAGTATATTAAAACTCTATTACATGGATGGCTAGAGGCAAAAGTGTGAAAAGTATTCCAAGGGAAAATATTCTCCTCCATAAATAAAAAATATAAAAAATCACAATGTATAATAGTGCCAAATGAAGGGGTCACATTATGATGACACATGCTACCATATTAACAAGAACATATGTAATGAAACTATGGAGTCTGAAGCACCAACTAGGCTGGATATGGAAGAACTGGAAATGAAACTGGACGCTCTACAAATCAACACAGGAAATCTCAAGAAACTGAGAAACAAGACGATAATATCGAATGAAAAAACAAGTTTACGGTTATCAGTCACTGTTTATTTATATTTACGATTCGTTTCGAAGGTTTAACCTTCATCATCTAGTGGATTTACATGTGCTAGTGTGACACAAGTGTATGTTGTGTTTTTGTGGTAACTCGTGGTACAGTTTAGTGCATAAACAAAAACACTATTTTGTGAACATGGTTTTGGGAGTCTTTTCACTAAAAACTAAATGTATATCTAACGATGAAAATGAAACAAATGCAACAGAACACCTCCAGTGGACACAGGTTCCTATCTCTTGTCATAAGAAATCACATGTAAATCCTCATATTTTGTGAAAAAAGATGGTATCTGGAAACTACTAGGTGCAAAGAACATATAGCAAAAGAAAAACATGAGTAACATAACTTAGAAGTACAAAGAATATATATCACGACAACATTATTATTCAGAAATAAATTTTACAAGATTGTGGAGATCTTTGTTTGATTTTGCTAAATACATCTGTTGGGATAAATATTTCAAATGGTATATAATTCCTATTCTGTCGAGTTTATAGAGCTTAAATTTCGTATTCATTTATGTAAGCAGGTGACATGCTGCAAACTTTAAGCACAATAATTATTTATGTTGCCAGCGTTGGAAAATTATGCATAAATAATAATTTTGGCTGGGGCTCAGAGATATAGATGAAACTATGGAGCTGGAAGGAGAGAGTGTGTGAGAGAGAGAGACAGACAGACAGAGAGAGAGAGAGAGAGAGAGAGAGAGAGTGAGAGAGAGATCCGGATACAGTTGCTAGAAGGAGTGATTGGAGGAGAGCAAACTTTTCCAAAGGAGGACTTCTTAAGATTATGTATGTTACATGTAATAACTAAGTAAAGGCTGGAGTAAAACATTCATTAGAATTTAAAATATGCAGATAGCTATACAATTTATGCTGTTACTTGATGTACATTTAGTTTCAAGCTGACAGGGGGTACAAGCTATTGGTGTAATGGATTATTTGTATATGAGACCATTCCATCTTTCATTTGGAAACGTCGTGATAATATAACCAAATATATGTGGTAAATATGAATGTGTGTGTGTGTGTGTGTGTGTGTGTGTTTGTGTGCGCGCACGTTTGTTTCATGCATGTTTCATGCATGTGGGTGGCTGTTGTTATGTGTGGTATTTTTTGCTTTTAGTGCTTCGAGGTGTTCTTTGAATCTAATCTCAAATGGCCCAATCGACTCTCCTATGCAGAAACAGTCGCACTCCAAACATTCAGTTCTGTACACACCCATATGACGAAGTGGATTTCGTGTGTTGCTATTGTGAGATAACTGCTGTGCAATCTTGTTGTCAGAGGAAAAGGATATGCTTATGACTTCTCGTTTGAAGACAATGGCAGTCTGATATGAAATATTACCTAGAAATAGGAAGATGTTATTTCCGTTTTGTTTTTTGTGACATGATTGCCTTGCCAGTTATAAATGTTGTTTATTATTTAAATTTCTTGTTCACATCCATCTTCAGAGAGCTGTAGTTGGAAAGCTCTGTTGATTGTGTATCAAAATGCTACCATTTTGTGGGCTTTGGGATGACAGGAGGAGCTGTGGATGGCAGTATGTGTTGTTTCAGGCTTCTGATAAATTTCAAACTGGTGACTATTGTTCTTTATTGTAATGGTAAGGTCTGAAAAGTTTATACAAAACACGCAAATTTCATACTAACGCATGTAATTCCAACAGATGATGAAGCTTTAAACCTTCTAAACGCTTCGTGGATATAAATTAACCCTGACTGATAAGAGTATACTTTTTGTTTCATTCGATATTAATAACAGTCACGGTAAGGCCTAACTGAATATAATAATAATAATATTAAACCAAAAAGAGACAAACGAAACACAGTGAAAAGGGTTTATCCAGACAGAGAGAGACGGAGAACATCAGAACGTATGAACAGGTACTGGGCAATTCGACGGGATGACCAGAGAGTCTTGCACAGGTTAACCCAATGAGACAGCTTCCTCATAATTAGGTAACCCAAATTGATTCTGTCAAAGAGTGGCCATTGGCTCCATGAATTATTTATGCTGCTGAAGATGAGCTTCAGTTGATCTCTGGGACCGTGTAATCGCTGACATACCGTTAGCAACAGCAGCCTCATCGACAGTTGACATCGTGCGCTGGGTAAAGCTATCCTCTAAGTCAGAGGTGGGCATGTGCACTAACGCAGGCACGGGCGGCCGTGAGTGTCCGCTCTGCCTCCCCACGGTCGCTGCCAACCGGCAGTGCCCGCTCCATCTGTCTTCTGGGTTGGTTCGTTCGTTAACGCTGCGTGTGCGTTAGACATTGCCTGCTCCGAACTTTACGCTTCTCAATAAGACTGCATGTATTAAGTTAATAGATGGTTCATAAAAAAGCATGTTTTTTTACTGATTACTTTGAGTGTTGTATTTGTGAGCACGCTGTTAAGTCGAAGAGAGAGTCACTTTACTCTCATTTTGTTGACGTCTGGACCGCTCTCCGTCATCTCCACACTCTTCCCCAATTCTCTATTGAACAGAACGATAAAATTGCGAAGTTTGCAAGGTATCATACTAATTTTATCTGCTGTAAATCTGTGCAATGTATTACTCTGCGGCGCTGCTGTGCTCATTATGCCATTACGAAGTGAAAAGAGTACTCTTTATTCCTTTCTTTGACGCTGTGTTGTGCCTCAGTCGAACTGGAGACGATCAGTAGGTTTTCTATCGTCTGCCGGAGTCATTTACAAGTGAACTGCCCTTAATTTTTTCGAACGGAGAAAGAACGTTATTTTCGAGCTCAAAGGAACGTGGAACATGAAGTACGTGGTCGCAGAGAGAACAAAATCAAAAATGAAATTTCCCTCACCGATAAACATAGGAAATCAACACTACTATTTCTAATAGTTGACATGGAAAACTTTATGCGACTAGCTAGTACAGCCTACTGATTATTTTTGATGATGCTTCAGTTGTCTATGATGTCCCCGTGGTAGAGCTTACCAAATTTTACAACTCACGACTGATTGTTGATAACCGCTAATGAAACGTAAAAGAAATCTACAGGTAAGATTGGTGCACCATTACATTACATTTAATTAGTCATGTTACATGGATCTTGTTACGGCGTAAAGTCAAGAGCCGACCCGCCTTTCGCGAACGATAGAGAAGAGATGTCCGTGAAAAGACGTCGGCCAGTCGCACGCTGGCTGACCCCTCTCCAGGACGACAACGCGACACCTGCGCCCCTTGTGTGCAGAGGACGTAACCGCCGCTCCAGACTGGTCGCAGCCCAGTTGAGCAGTAAACTCAACATTAGGCGCTTGTTTAGGAGCGACATAGAATTGTTTATACTGAAGACGTCTGCTTGTTTTGTAGTCGCCCTCTGCTTGCGACACTTCTGTGTAATAGTCGAGATTAAGTATTGTCTCTTTTCATTTTGTAGTAAAACTCATTAATACGATTTGTTTCAATTGTTTGGCTAGCGAAACGAATACTTAAGATTCCACGACTCCACATGTTTGACAACGAGCAGGGAGACATACAATTTGAGGACTAGGCTGGATTTAACGTACCTTGTGGAGAGAAGTCAAGTACGAACATTTTTGTACATTTAGTTCAATGATATGATATTATCTAATATTACTCAGTACTACTCGTTGTAAATAAGAATTTTAATTTGATATTCGGTTTGATGATGTGTGGTAACAATAATTTAAAAATTATCATGCGCATCTGATTGAACTGTACATTTACGTCTCTTGTCATAAGTTTATTATTATTGTTGTTGTTGTGGTCTTCAGTCCAGAGACTGGTTTGATGCGGCTCTCCGTGATACTCTATTCTGTGCAAGCTTCTTCATCTCCCAGTACCTACTGCAACCCATATCCTTCTGAATCTGTCTAGTGTATTCATCTCTTGGTCTCCCTCTATGATTTTTACACTCCAGGCTGCCCTCCAATACTAAATTGGTCATTCCTTGCTGCCTCAGAATATGTCCTACTAATCTATCCCTTCTTGTAGTCAAGTTGTGCCACAAATTTCTCCCCAATTATATTCAATACCTCCTCATTAGTTATGTGATATACCCATCGAATCTTCAGCATTCTTGTGTAGCACCACATTTTTAAAGCTTCTATTCACATTATGACTAAACTATTTATCGTCCACGTTTCACTCCCATACATGGCTACACTCCATACAAATACTTTCAGAAACGACTGCCTGACACTTAAATCTGTACTCCATGTTAACAAATTTCTCTCCTTCAGAATTATTATTATTCACAAATTTATTATTACCTTTTAGTGTAAAACATTTTCTTTCTATCTCATCCATCAGCAACATTTCAGTTATGATCTGTGGAAAGTACATTATCAAATCTTCTTATATTTGTCAATATGTGTTATGTATTCTTGTTTCCTGACATACTAGTTAGATATCCTCTAGGAGCTCTTCACTGTGGACGTATGGAGTGAATAGTACACATAATCTAATCTTACAGTGCTACTGTTGATTATAAGATAAGCTGAAACATAATATCATACAATACACCAATAACTCGTTGTTTTCAGTTTCTTTAGATTTAAGTAGGCAGAATTTGTGCAGACAGAACTATGGCAATCGCTAGTACAACTAAATATAGATCGATTTGTTTACGGTAGCTCTCTCATGAAATACTGTAACCAAATTGTGTTCTCCTTGCATCTTTTGTGCAACCCACATACATGTACTCAAATCCTATCCCTTGAAACAAAATTCAAAAAGCAGGTGACTCTCTGATTCAGTTTGAAATTTCCAAACATTACTTTACAGTCATCAGTAATTACAGGATCGTTTTTTCCACCAAACCGTATCAGCATCTTCTGTAATTGTTCATGCAACTGAGGTGTGGAAACTGCCACAACGAGAAGAATATTTGCAGCTGAAATGACCATTACACCAAGGACTCAGGGGTCCAGTACCTAACAGGTTCAGTTCAGCTAATGCTAAGGCACCGCGTGGGTATACCTACGTTGACAGCAGAACAGGTGAGTAAAATAACCGGGAACTGATCTTCAAGGCAACATTGCAGCACTCACGGAAAATATTCGCGTACAAATGTAAGTAGTTGCTGTACTACTGTCCACTGTTGTGACACCAGCTCGTTTGTGCTCTTCACGTGGTCCCCACTACTTCAAAGGACAAAAACAGGGAAAGAAGTCAGCGACGACCTGTTCAGAAGCCAGATATTCCTCGAATTGCCGTGCACTAACAATGAAAAAGCCTAAAGCTGATAGCTCGAATGGAAACTGAACGCAGCTTCTAGCGAGTGCGAGTCCAATGTCTTAATCAGCGCTCCAGATCACTAGGTTTTACAGCTGGGGACATGTCCCTACAAGTGCAATAATGTATCCAAAACCTTTCGTAAGCTACCAATCTACAGTGGGTTCAAGACAACTGAGCTGGTGCGGTGGTGGCGCCAGTCTCCATCGACTGTAATCCCGATCGTTGTGAGTCGATTTTCGATGCCTGCTTGTCTTCTTCACATCACTGGCGAATGACTATTTAACTGCGGCGCGCGCGCTCTGCGGGGGCTTGCATTCGGATATCAGCTGTGTGAGCGACAGTGCCGTGTGATGCTGGCGAGTGGGCGAGTCGGTACGACGGAGGAGAGTGGGCAGCTGCTGCGGCGTGTTTAGCCGTTGGAATGCAGATCCGCTGCCGCAGTGATTGGGATTTCCTTGGGATTTGAAGGACAGATTTCCTTCGCATCGGTTACATGTTACTCAACGTGAATGAACTGGAGTCGTCGAATTATTCCTAGGTGGGTTCTGTTCATGTTAATTGAATGCCCGAGTGCACTGAAAACTATCTTGATTGTTTCAGTTACTTGTCACTGTATTTGGTCTGGCCGCCTGATATGTTGACGGCATTTAAGGGAGTGCTAGCTACGCACAACAAACAGACATGAAGCCGTGCTTAACGCGTAGCTAGAGGTTATGCCAAGTGGTACGTAAGTCTATGCCTGCCGTTCAAGAGCAGGCCGAAATAATTTTCCCTATTTCCTTTTTCTATGTTATTTTATTTGTTTGTTTGTTCTAGAGAATTGGCTAATCAAATTTTTAGAGCCGTTACTGAGCAAATGGTCACGTAGGTTAGTTCGACTTGGGTTCATTTGTGCTGTGTAAAATTAAAGGTTTATTCATAACCAGTTGGGCAGATATGTCCTGTGTATCTGATGTGCCAGAATGTTGTCTGCCGCTTATGTGTTTGTGTTTCAGATAATTGGCAGTGGTCGACGCGAGCAAACTCCGTTCGGTGGAAGAGGGAAATTTAAGGACTAGGATTGGTGTCTATGGTTACGTTGTTAGTGTCCTGCAATTCCATCTTTCCGGTGAAGCGTTGTGGTTTTCTGGAAGCTTAATTGGGGCTCAGAGTTGAGTATAGTTCTGCTTTATCTTCCGGTCCGCGACTCTCCTGTATCTGGTAGAGCCTTTCGGTCTGCTCGCGTCCATCAGTAATTTTCAACGTAAAATTGCGACGGCTCCATTTTAAGGCTGTTTAATACGTTATTTTTAATTTCTGGCCATGAAATGTATGTGAGCCTCGTACCTGTAAATAATACTAAAGAGAAGCTTAGTTGTGCGTATTAATCTGGTAGTACTTTTAATTTCTTACAGTTGCTTAAGATCAGTCCATGGAAAATGTCTTAGTTGTTGGAAGCAGAATTAGAATTTGATATGAGTTATGTGAAAACCAGTTTCTATGTAAGTCTTGAAGCTTTCAGTTATGCCAGTTAAATTTGATAAATGGTGGGTTTATGAACATTGTTTCAATTAGTGAAAATTGGTTGAAAAATTTTGAAAGATCTGTGTCTATCGCACTTAAATGCATTAATGTTTAGCTCTGAGTCCTGCTGCTGGTTCTGTAGGGCAGGTGCCTTTTATTATCATTATTGTTACTGTTGGTTTCATTAACAGAATGTGTTTGTAATAAAGAAGTGTATGGCAACTACGAACTGGTTACGCGTTTAATTTAGATATGTCGAAAGGAAAACACATCAACAACCAAGATATTAAGAGGCGTTATAGATTTCAAATAATTTATTTACCCCTATTTATAAGTTTTTGGTTGTAATCCTGATTTCATTTAGTTACTAGTCTGAAATACACTTTCACTACAGTAAGCCGGGGCTCTGTAAGATCGCTCTTAAATTACTTGAAAATATATTGTCCGCAATGGTCACATAGACTAAAGGATATATTGTACACGTTTTGTACGAGGAGGAAACGGACATAAGAGATGACAGTGTCAACCATTCTATATCTACATCTAGATACATGCTCCGAAGCCACCTGATGGTGGGTGGCTGAGGGTATCTTGTGCGACTACCAGTCATTTCCTTTCCGGTTTCGCTCGCTCTATTTGCGTGGGGCAGAAACGTCCCCATATGAGACCTAATTTCTCGTATCTTCGTGACGCTTATGCAGAATGTACGTTCGCTGTGGTAGAATCGTTTTGCAGTCAGCTTCAGATGCCAGTTCTCTTCGAAATGCACGTCGCCTTCTTTCCCGAGATTCCCATTTGAGTTCCTAGAGCATTTCCATCGAAGCAACCGGTGACAAATTTAGCAGACCGCTTCTGAATTGCTACAATGCCTTCTTTTAATCCTTCTTAGTGGGAATCCCAAACTCTCTGACAGTAATAAAAAATGATTCCCATTGATGTTCTATACGTGGTCTCTTTTACAAATGAACCACACTTTCCTAATATTCTCTCAATAAAGCGAAGCTGACCATTCGCCTTCTCTACTTCAGTCCCTACATGCTCATTCCATTTCATATCGTCTGCAATTGTTTTAACTTCTTTTGCACAGTGTGTGGGTCTTTAAAGGATACAGGAGCGAGGAACAGATGCCGTCTATCAGCAAAGTACTCAGATATTAATTTATTCCACATCTAATATCAAACAGTAAAAATAATACACAACCTTGTTGCTGTCGTTGCAGCATCAGTTGCTCACAGTAGATCTGAATGTAGAAATGTACTCTCATATAAGAGATTTATAAGTCAGTCATTCTTCAGTACAGCGTCTATTCACAAGATACCGAGCAGTCTGTAAATATTATTCAGCTGGCAAACACATAAAATGGAGTCACTACATGAATGTTCGAATTTAAATGCATCCGCAGCTGGAGCTCCGTAGAGTAGTACAGGGCGGTTACAATTAAACTTTTGCTATGTGAGCCAGTGTAGATAGGAAATCGTTGATCGTATAGATACCCACCTTTGTAGGAATGAAGCTCAGACTGTGCGCTGCAGGATTTGCGCTGTTTGTAGTATTAGTGCCATGACTTGCCGTTAGGCGCCGCTACTGGTACGGCGACGTGGGCAGTAACACCAACATCAGCGTGCGTTACAGTTGCAGACAGTCTACTTGGATCTGGATAAGGTGAGCTGGCCTTTACTCGTGAAGTTGATTAATCGAAACAACAACAACAGCACTTCTGTTCTTCGCGAGTATCGATACGCTAAAGCGATACCGGGAAGTCCTCTTTCCGACCGGATTGAAGAATGTGGTTCGGAAGTTCAAATTAACTGGCTTTCTGGGAATGGCTCCTGGGAGAGGCCGCCGGTCAACTGCGGCATAAATTGCACAAGAAGTTACCGTCGCCATGGATGAGAATGATGGACGCAATGTGCGGTCTACGAGCAGTGTACGAGCTGTGTCGCGACAGCTGCACTTCCTGTTGTCCACCACTCGAAAAATGTTGCCAACAGTTGTGAATCGGTATCGCTAGTGCTGTTACAGGCTGTCGTGGATGCAAGTGGTCGTCACAATGAGCAACAATTCTGAGATGAAAACTAAACTTTTTTCAATATTTTATTCTTTATTTCTCTTCCGCATGCCTTGCGAATGTTTCCACGAAGTTTCGTTGCTCTACGATCACTCGGTTTCCGTGACAGGCCTCTAAAGTTGAATTATAACCAATGTGTACTTAACTACAGTGTGCTGGTGAAAAATATTACTTTGCACTGGACTGCTCAGCAAACGCTGTCAGACTGTGTGCTTCGTGGGACGCTACAGCAGAAGACAACTCCAATGAACGTTGCCAGTGTTTTTCGTCAGTTTCTACACAGCCAGGACCCGAGGCGGAGCGGAGGCAACGTGACAACATGTAGTTCACAGCGATAATAATTACTTTCGTGTTTGCATACTGGCAGGAAATGGAGCGGCATGCTGCAGTTCATCGCAAGGAGCTGTAGGAAACTCACGTCACCGACTCGTATCACGCGTTATAGACGTCAACAAAGTAGGACACCCACAGTACAGCAGCACGACGCTACCGTATTCCCATCCCTTGCAAGCTGTCACGCCCCACACAACGCCTCGTTTAGCCCGCAACGGCGTCGTTATTACACCACAGTGCCTCAAGAAACTAGGTCTGAAGTACAACTAAACATCTAGAGAGTGCTTCGTAAACAGAGAAACTGGAGATATGATTAGGATGATTTTACAACGCTTTTCTTAGTCTCCAGCATCGTAAACATCGCAGCAAAATGCATCAAGAAATTTTGTGACTGTGTGCAGAGGGCCGCTCAACAAGTAGGCAACGTATTAACACCAGAACAACTAACATACAGTGTATTGCATACGTCACTGGTGTTCTGTGATGTGATGAAATCGTTTTACAAGTCAAATATATGCTTTTGAAGCAGTTTAAGGTCCATTTTATTGTATAAGTGGAATGTAAACTGTGCAATAAATTAGTAACTTGTTTCAAATGATAATTTTCGAGAAAACATTAAACCATAGGTAATACCATGATGCTCTTTCGGGTTAGTGAGATGTATATTGACGTAAACATGCTTTCCAATAAAACTACTGGCCACACTTCGCGTTTTTAATAAGTCAGTTACAGTTTATTTGCTTTCTGTTAGTATATGTATTTTTTGAAATGCTTCACTAGAACCGTTTAATACATAGGCTTTGTACACATTATTATTACGTAACTTGCCCCGTTTTACAAACGTGTATATGCTTGCAGTCTCGGTCAAGGTAGCCGTGCGGAGTGGCCGCGCGGTTTCAGGCGCCATGTCACGGATTTAGCGGCCCCTCCCGCCGGAGGTGCGAGTCCTCCGTCGGGCGTTATGTGCGTGTGTTGTTCTTAACATAACTTAGCTTAAGTTAGTGTAAGTAATGTGTGGGTATAGGGACCGATGACCTCAGCAGTTTGGTCACTTAGGAATTCACACACATTTGAACTTTTTGAACATTCGGTCAAGCTGTGATACAACAGTCGCAGTAATTACGTAGTGTGTATTCACTTGTTATCGACATAATATAATGGCTGTCTTAATGCAAATAGTATAGTAGTTAACTTTTTTAACAGATGGTATAGTATTTTGCTTCAGTAAGATAATAGATCTTTCTTATACATGCTACAGGTGTATGAACACCAATGTTTAATGGCTCTATCTTGTGCAGTTTGTGTATAATTACTCAGTCGAACATTTAGTTATAAAACTGTGTATACATGAAGAAATTAGTTTGCTGGTATAATTATTAACTAAGTAGAGTCTATCATTATGTTTAGTGATTAATTAACGTAATTGATGTATTTAATATTTGAGTTTAAATTTTTTGCTTTTAAACAAAACTGTATGCGCCAGTTTAACTTTTATGAAAGGTTTTAATATATGTGGGGGACATATAAGGGCACAATAACCTTAGATATAATTATTTTTGTATAATATTTCTGTAGTCTATGACACCAAGGATTGCTTTGTAAAGATTATGAGTGTAACATATTCTATACTCGTGTAGCACTAGTGCGATAAGAAAAAATAATAATTTAAGGTAACTGCTGACGCCAACTATGTCTTCTGGAAATACAGCAACCAAAGACACCAAAGACGCCAAAAGCGCCACTTCTGCGTGAGTCACGGCCAAATTAGGATCAAAATGTAGCTTTTCTCTATTTTACAATTTTACAGTGTAATTTTGGAACACATCAATGGGCAGGTTGAATTTTTGTGCATGTAATGACAGAATTGGAATTCTTCGCTAATAAATAGTGCTCCATTTAAAACTAAGTTCTACATCTACATCTACACTTATACTCCGCAAGCCACCCAATGGTGTGTGTTGGAGGACACTTTGCGTGACACTGTCATTACCCCCCTTTCCTGTTCCAACCGCGTATGGTTCGCGGGAAGAACGAGCGCCGGAAAGCCTCCTTGCGCGCTCGAATCTCTCTATTTTTACGTTCGTGATCTCCTCGGGAGGTATAAGTAGGGGGAAGCAATATATTCGATACCTCATCCAGAAAAGCACCCTCTCGAAACCTGTACAGCAAGCTACACTGCGATGCAGAGCGCCTCTCTTGCAGAGTCTGCCACTTGAGTCTGCTAAACATCTCCGTAACGCTATCACGCTTATCAAATAACACTGTGACGAAACGCGCCGCTCTTCTTTGGATCTTCTCTACCTTCTCCGTCAACCCGATTTGGCACGGATCCCACACTGATGAGCAATACTCAAGTAAAGGTCGAACGAGTGTTTTGTAAGCAACCCCAGTGTTGATGGACTATATTTTCTAAGGACTCTCCCAATGAATCTCAACCTGGCACCCGCCTTACCAACAATGATCATTCCACTTAAAATCGTCCCGTACGCATACTCCCAGATATTTTACAGAGGTAACTGCTACCAGTGTTTGTTCCGCTATCATATAATCATACAATAAAGGATCCTTCTTTCTATGTATTCGCAATACATTACATTTGTCTATGTTAAGGTCAGTTGCCACTTCCTGCACCAAGTGCCTATCTGCTGCAGATCTTCCTGCATTTCGCAGCAATTTTGTAATGCTGCAACTTTTCTGTATACTACAGCATCATCCGCGAAAAGCCGCATCGAACTTCCGACACTATCTACTAGGTTATATATATATATATTGAAAATCAATGGTCCCATAACACTCCCCTGTTGCACGCCAGAGGTTACTTTAACGTCTGTAGACATCTCTCCATTGAGAACAACATGGTGCGTTCTGTTTGCTAAAAACTCTTTAATACAGCCACACAGCTGGTCTGATATTCCGTAGGCTCTTACTTTGTTATCAGGCGACAGTGCGGACCGCATCGAACACCCTCGGGAAGTCAAGGAAAATGGCATCTACGTGCGAGCCTGTATCTAATATTTTCTGGGTCTCATGAACAAATAAAGCGAGTTGGGTCTCACACGATCGCTGTTTCCGGAATCCATGTTGACTCCTACAGAGTAGATTCTGAGTTTCCGGAAATGACATGATACGCGAGCAAAAAAACATGTTCTAAAATTCTACAACAGATCGATGTCAGAGATATAGGCTTATAGTTTGCGCATCTGGTCGACGACCCTTCTTGAAAACTGCAACTACCTGTGCTCTTTTCCAATCATTTGGAACCTTCCGTTCCTCTAGAGATTTGCGATACACGGCTGTTAGAAAGGGGCAAGTTCTTTCGCGTACTCTGCGTAGAATCGAATTGGTATCCCATTAGGCCCAGTGGACTTTCCTCTGTTAACTGATTTCAGTTGCTTTTCTGTTCCTTGGACACTTATTTCGATGTCACCCATTTTTTCGTTAGTGCGAAGATTTAGAGAAGGAACTGCAGTGCGGTCTTCCTCTGTGAAACAGCTTTGTAAAAAGGTGTTCAGTATTTCAGATTTACGCGTGTCATCCTCTGTTTCAATGCCGTTATCTTCACAGAGTGTCTGGATATGCTGTTTCGATCCACTTACTGATTTAACGTAAGACCATAACTTCCTAGGATTTTCTGTCAAGTTGATCTGGTTGTTAGAGGATTGCAAAGTAGATCACCAAACGGAAGTATACAGCAAATCAGCTGCAGTCACTTCAAGACGTGGAAGTGGAAGAGGTACCTCTACAAGTTTCCAGTCCGTTAACAGCTCTCCTGTATGCCTGCTGAGCTATTTTTCCCACAACTATCAAAAAGCTACAAAACAGGCATACTACAGTGCACACTGTAGAACTTATTCTGGAGTTTGTGTTAGTGGCCAGGAGAGGTGTGACTTATCAACAGGCCCGATCAGTGCTATCGCCCAGTGACACGGTAGTCACAAACTGAAAGTGTCAGTGGACCTGGTACGTATCATACGTCATAGAAACGTAGACACCAGAAGTTGTTGCTTTTCGTGGAAGAACGTAAGATAAATAATGCGCTGGTTTCACGTACCTATGGTTTTTCAAACCATTGGCCTTACGTATAAATAGTGAAAAAACTAGATCTTTGTCCAGTATCGAGAAGAGATCATTGAATAAACATCATGTCTGTACCGTACGAGGTAATGAATGCTTCCATAAAACGGGTGTTTAGTGATACAGTGCAGTGCAGTGTATTTTGAAAGGTCAAGACATGAGAGTCAGATAGACTAGAGATGTATTTGTAAGTTTTAACGAGCTCGATCTTTTTTGCAGAGATTATATGTCACTTTCACAGACTGGATTCTTAATGATGATTAAGAAGTACTTTAAAAATGGATCACAAACATTCTCCAACCCAAAAATATTTATTTCAATGGTAACAGGTATCGGTCAGTATTTTACCTTGCTCAGACCCTCGTACTATGATGGTGGGCTGCGGCGGTGAATGGAACGGCTGTGTGATTCCACGAGCGCCAACTGGTGTGTCTCACAAAGAGGTTTTCTACTATAATTTACTGAGACTGACAGTGACAGATTCCACACTTCCTGCCACTATAGCAAGGTCAAATACGTAGCAGATTTACACCCATGATCTCAAAACCTCAGCAGCAGAAAAAGGTAACCCACATTAGTCAGAAAACACACCTACACAAATGAAGATCAAAGCTGTCAGTCAAACTTTGCAGCTCTGCGTGAATTTTCGTTAATGCAATTTAAAATTCACTTGCCATAAAAAACTTGTTACTACTGAACAAGCAAGGTTTATTTACGTGATCACCTTTAAAATTTTGGTTCTGCAAGGTTTCTTATCGAAATCATTTTGTAAAACAGTATGTTATGTACTAGGTCAGTAGTAATAGTGTTATATTTTCCGCAAGGAGTTATTACTTCTACAAAGTAGCGTTCGAAACATACATGCCTGAGAGATATTGGACATAACATGAACCTTATCCTCCGTACCAGTATTTCACCCAGTCATGAAGCACTCACAGTATCCTTGCTTGATAGCTAGCGGCCCACACACTCCAGTCTCTACCACAGTACAACTGATACATCCGTTTACAGTCCATTGTATTTGCACCGATGAGCCAAGACAATATGACCACTGCCCACCGCGGGATGGAATGTTCCCTGGTGGCGTTGCTTGGAAGTAACGTGGTAATAAAGGAAGATAAGTGGAGGCTGAGACGAATTAGGAATCCTTTTAGCAATGATACGGGGTGCAAATGGGGAAACCCACTGACATACGTGACTTTGACAAAGATCATACCCATGTGGCCCTGGACAAGGGAACGATCACCTCGGAAACGGTGAACCTGGTAGACAGTTTGCGTACTGCTGTCGTCACCATCAATGGAAAGTGCTTGAAGGGCGGTGAAACCAGAAGCAGAACGCAGGTCGTTACACGCCCTGTCGTGGTGTCATTCAGCGAAGGTCGGAAGACTGCCCGCTCTTTGAAGCAGGACAGTCCGTGATCTGCGGCGTATCTTAAGACAAAGAAAGGTGCTCGTGCAGGCAGAAGTGTTTCGGAAATCCTCGTCCACGCATATTGTCGAACATGAGAGTGCACAACAAACGACCCATATGTGTGTCCAAATTGACTCAACGACATCGTCCATTGCTACTGAAATGGACACAGGATCGAGAGTGAACCGTGGATCAGGAGAAACGTGTCAGCCAGATCAATGGTCATGTCTAGATACGCCGTCATCCAGGCGATGCGCTGTTCAGAACATTCACTGCACCCTGCACACAGGGTGTTGGATCAGCATTATTCGTGGGGTGACATTCAGCTGAAATAGTTGTAATAGTTGTGATAGTCATCATTACGGACCATATGGATTCCTTCATGCTTTGTGACTCCCCAACACCGTTATCTTCTTCTAGAGGAATAACTGTCCGTGTCACAGTCCCAGAATCGTGCCACAATAGTTCTAGGAGCCTAATAGTGAGCTCACGTTCATGTCTTAATCACCAAATTCTATTGATATGAAACCGACGGAACACATCTGGAACTTTATCGGGTGCCAGGCCGGCGCCCACAAAGTACCGACCCGCAATTTACAGATGTGGTGCCTCATACCCCTGCAAACCTACCGAGGACTAACATAACAAGGACTTAGTGAATCAGTGTCGCGTATACCACTGCTGTATTTCTTTACTAAGGTTGACCAACAAGCCTTTATGTTAGGCGGTCATAAGGTTTCAGATCATCGGTGTATGTTCTGAACTTCCCTCAAAGCACATGAACATGCTCCGATTGACGAAAATATTATATCTAGCTTTTTCATTTAAAATTGCTGAACCTAGCGTATAACCAGCTACAAAATACAGAAAAATAACAAAAATCAACAGCATTATATCGATTACATTTGCTTGTCCTTATGGTTTTCTTATCTACTACTTTTTCTGTCTTTCTGTAACAACATTCTAAACCTACGCAAATGAATGAAAACAGCACTAAACAATGTTTAAGAATTTAGCATCAGCTATGAAATGAAGTGAACCAATAATCAGACGTGCTCGTTCAGTTAGACATCATCTGTACTTGAGTCTACCAACCATATACAAAATCACGTGCAAAAAATAACTGAAACCTCAAGGATTTACTGTCATTACCCAACAACTTGGTTCAGTACATTGAAATTCTTGATGCTGCGTCTCTCTCTCCAGCAGGAATCTATAAAATTTTCCGTCTCTTCTGTCCTGGAAAAGTGCAGCAAATTGCACAACACTGTGGCATTACTTCATTGGCTACTTGCGAAAATACACAACACGTCATGTACTACACTCCTAACAGGAAGGCCCAATACGGAGAGAAGTATCACATGACGTGATTTCAACTTACTAATAATTGCAGACGGCTAGACTGTGTCAAGAGAAGGGGAAAAGGACGGTCGCGGTTTCCCTATACAGAGTTTCAGCGCTGTCTGTTCTCATTCACAGCGGCCATATGAGTGCCACACACGTTATCTCGTAGCAGTCGAATTCGGCGCCGTGATTATAGCGTCTGTTGCTTTCTAATTGTTCCTATTGCATGATACTTGCTTTCCGCACCCTCGGCAGGCCTCCTCAATTTTATAAATGGCACCTGTACTATAGATGACGCCGGCGGCCATTTGCAGCAACAAGCATCAATACTCAAACTAAAGTTTTATTCGGTGGTTTTGATCAAGTTAGAATTAGAATATTATTATAATGAAGTTTTAATACCACCTTACAGAGGTTATTAAGTGAAATATGCCCATGAGTGGGACATAGACAGGTGATTAACTGAAATACGCATACCAAATATTCTGTGAAATGATAAGGGAATATGGTGCGGCTGGGAGAAGTCACTGTAACATATTTATATAATAACACAATCACATTTATTCAATAAACATTACCATCTCAAATATTCCCTCTCACTTATCACGGAATGCTGGCGTGATACAAATAGTATAATATCTAAGTAAACTTAGTTAAACATCCGGCTAACATGTGCCGTGAATCGACAATGACTACCACCTGCATATTTCTATCATCACTTAGCCACACACACACACACACACACACTAACATTCACTCTATTCATTTTATCTAACAGATAAAAGAGGAAGGTTCCCATACACCAAGTGGGACAACATTGGGAGAGAGCACATGGCTCCAACTGTAACTTTAATTCGGGCAAGTCCCGTCTTCACGTTTAACTAACTCCGCGAGTTTTACTGGATATTATGAAGGAACAATTAAATCACACGCGTGAATTTACGTAGAAGATCCAGCTCGATCACGAAATGTGATTATGTCGAGCTGAAGCTTCTCACCAAGAAATGCACAGGGTCTGCGGACCAAGTGTTACCAAACTCTCCACAATCAGTAGTCAATAAACACATTTAAATAAAATACACTTTGCATATATACTTCACACTCACACTGAAATGCAAATTGAGCAATTCTGAGTATTACTCGGCAATGAGAGCCTGTTCACTCCCAAATTCAGCGAACACAAATTCCCATGAAATTACTTGGTAAAATAAATCATCTCCCTATCTCTCCTAACCGAGATGATTCTAGGAAATACCATAGTGGCTTTCCTCAGCAGGGAAGCTGCTTCCAAGTTCAAAGTGAACATGGAATTCTAAATCCTCACTAACGATCGGAGCGATGGAGCAGAGCGTGCTTACTCACTCAGGTCTTCCCAGCAACAAGCCCGATACGGTCTCCCTCGTCCGGGTCCACACATCGTGGCCTCAAGGACTCAAAGATACCGCTCACGGTTATTTGCTAACCTAACGAGCGCTAATGACGCGCGTGGAGCTTATGCCTCTCTGGTCCAATGCAGTCGCGCTCTACTAGATTCGAGGTTGGCTACACTTCCACTATGCCTATAGCACACCCACAGCTGACATCTCACGCATACCTCATCATACGTTCGCATTCACACTTTGCAGACAATTACCATACCTAATATTAAAATGATCGTCTATATTTAAATAACCCTATCTTACTAATTATCATCAGACTCTTCCCTGAGTGTCGGAAGGGCACTCAGGTGTCTTTAGTTGTGGGGTCGAGCCATGTAGCGGCTTACATGGAGCCGTTACATAACCCTCCCCTTCTGACGAAAAAATGGTCAGCAAGTGTCCTTGCTTTTGGAAGGGCACTTTCAAGCATTTTTTTTTAACCTAGTGGTCGGAGGTGTGTCATTTATCTATCTGATTCTTTACTGAGTTTATTACACATCCTCCTCATCTGTTCCATAGAACATATTATTCAAATTCAAAACTCAGACTACAAAATTTAACATTCAAAACCCTCACACATGGTTATCTCCTTCTGAGAGCATTATGCAGCTATTAACAGATAAACATATGGCCCTATGCCCCTCTTAAACACCATCATTGAAACATATACAATATACCATTAATATTTCAATTTAACACAAATTTTACCTATCATCTAGGCCAAGAATACGTTTTTCAAATGTAACATGAGTGAAAACTTTAAATTTTTCGACAAACATAATCAGTACTTATATACTAGACATTTAAATCTTTGTGGGCACTTAAATTATTAAAGTCCTGTTGCCAGTGTGTCCCACTTTGAAATATTTCACAAGATCTATCAAAACACATAAATTCTTGAAATTGCACAATTTAAACAAATTATATAAAGAATTTCATACAACATATAGATAAGTTGGTATTAAGCTTGTGGGCATTTAAATTCTTAGCGTCTTTTCGCATTTGTATCCCACTTTGAAACATTTGCGAAGCATAGAAAACATACAAAATTTATTAGTTAGAGAAATTTTCAGTAAATCACATTACATCTTTAAGCAATTTCGTTCGTTCACTTCTGGATTGACGTGTTAAAGTTTTTTTTTTTAATCTCTTTCCCTATTTACTTTAGTAACTAGCATAATATATGCAAAATCAGTTCTGCTGAAAAGTAAACACCGCGCTACATATTGAATGTACGTGGCACTTTCAAACCCCTTGCACTTCACTATGGGATCGGGGTACTTGGAGGACAACAGTTTTGGGCTACTTGGAGGACAGAGGAGGAAGTTATTCTGCAGGTGTCAGCGACTGCAGGCTCTCCGTCGATCATGTCTGCCGCCTCCTTGCATCAGGCCGCTCCCTCACCTTTGTCAGCTCCCCAGGACCCATGTTGCCTGGCGTTGATGGCTGCCTCAGGACGTGGTGGCACGCGTTTCCGCGTCGGGTGGGCGTCGACCTCCAGGGCAGAATAGCATCCCCCTCGCAGTCGTCGCCGCGTGCCGCATCGTGAGCGCCTGGACCCGTCTGGCTACCTCTCGTCGACATGTGAGCATGTTGTTGTTGTTGTGGTCTTCAGTCCTGAGACTGGTTTGATGCAGCTCTCCATGCTACTCTATCCTGTGAATGCTTCTTCATCTCCCAGTATCTACTGCAACCTACATCCTTCTGAATCAGCTTAGTGTATTGATCTCTTGGTCTCCCTCTACGATTTTTACCCTCCACGCTGCCCTCCAATGCTAAATTTGTGATCCCTTGATGCCTCAGAACATGTCCTACCAACCGATCCCTTCTTCTAGTCAAGTTGTGCCACAAACTTCTCTTCTCCCCAATCCTATTCAATACCTCCTCATTAGTTACGTGACCTACCCACCTTATCTTCAGCATTCTTCTGTAGCACCACATTTCGAAAGCTTCTATTCTCTTCTTGTCCAAACTATTTATCGTCCATGTTTCACTTCCATACATGGCTACACTCCATACAAATACTTTCAGAAACGACTTCCTGACACTTAAATCTATATTCGATGTTAACAAATTTCTCTTCTTCAGAAACGCTTTGCTTGCCATTGCCAGTCTACATTTTATATCCTCTCTACTTCGATCATCATCAGTTATTTTACTCCCTAAATAGCAAAACTCCTTTACTACTTTAAGTGTCTCATTTCCTTATCTAATCCCCTCAGCATCACCCGATTTAATTTGACTACATTCCATTATCCTCGTTTTGCTTTTGTTGATGTTCATCATATATCCTCCTTTCAAGACACTGTCCATTCCGTTCAACTGCTCTTCCAAGTCCTTTGCTGTCTCCGACAGAATTACAATGTCATCGGCGAACCTCAAAGTTTTTGCTTCTTCTCCATGAATTTTAATACCTACTCAGAATTTTTCTTTTGTTTCCTTTACTGCTTGCTCCGCAATTATTGCCGACAGCCACACTCCTGACGTCACCCCCTCGGTAACGTCACTCGCCTCTCTCTTCCGTCTGCAGTCCCGGCATGTCCGACTCAAGTGGTGAGTTTGACATGCCTCTTGAATCGGTACTGCAGATGTTGTAGGTGTGGTGGTGACGTTGTTGACACGCCCCTGGCGCGCACCGGTTCTCCTTCCTTGATCTGCTGCAACGCGACGCCTGACCCGGATACGCCAAGCTCGCCTCTTGCGGGTGCTGCAGTTTCCATCCCGGGTTTGTTTGTGACGATGTCTACCAGGCGTGGCAGCGCGTCACCTCACGGGTCGTCCATACGGATTGCCCGTTACCATCTGCTGCTGTGCGGCGCCCTCAGAGTTGGGGGCGTGTCACCTGCTGGCGCGGGTGCTCGGCATATGTAGGTCACCGCCGCTCGCTGTTCGTCTGTTCCGTGATTGCGGCCAGCTACCTGGATAGCCACCGCTTTGTTCCTGCATGTGGGAGGCCCGGTAATCGCCTCCGGCGAGTGTTGACACAGTCGCGGACAACGGCCGTCACTTAGGGAATCCAAAGTGCCGTGCGCTCGCCCGACGTCTAGCCGCTAATTGCTTGCATCGGCGACCCGGTCTCCTCGGCTGCATTCTCCCCTGGTTGCTAATCATAACTCAGGGAAGCTTGGCTATACCGATACATTTCAGACAAATTTTCCATCACAGTCCCCGACTGTTCTCAGCAATCCATAAGGTCTTCCTACATTACTGAGATTCTATTTCTCTCTCTTCTTCTCCTACTGTGCCTTATGGGCGTTATCCTTCCAATAATACTCGTATTTTAACATGGCTTTTAATTTAGCCGCCTTTTCATACATGAATCATTATACTATCAGTTTACAACAATTTTTTATTCCTTATTTGATCCCTCAGTGGCTTTATAATAGGGATATTGTAATCAACATTAATCTACGATATTTTCTTTACTGATGGACAAGAAATGGATAGAACTAGAATTCCATTTGTTTTAGATTATGATCTATAGTATTCTTAAGACTAACTTATCACACTTCCACGTCCTTCAGTCATTCATTTCTCACTCTTCTCACATAAATGCAACATACACACATAGGCACTCTTTACTAGCTACATAGCAAGCATTCCTTGTGACGTCACACATTTCGCAGCCACAATTTCTCATTTAGGGCAACCTTCCCCTCTAGTTTACAGTACATGCGCTACTATAACAGGTATAACAGAGAATTAACTACAAAACATGCACTATTGTAACAACTACGACACATATAATTAACAACCAAAACATGCCTTATAGTAACAAAATCCTACACACACAATTACCGCTACTCCCACTACAACCGGTTTCTACCATAACTTACACCCTTTTTCCTTTGTACACCTCATTTGAGGTTTTTGCATCGTTCCTCTTCATTCTGGCTACCGCTCCTTCCTGTAACACAACTTCTGGATACGGATTAATCCTTCTCCTTACATATTTATCTCCTTCTGGAGTAATTTCGTCCTTACTCTCCTTACTTTCATGTGCGACTTGTCTGCTCATTGATCACCTGGTACATGTTATTGCTCGGAATACAATTTATCCTAATACATTTTTCACACAACATATACAATATACTCTAAATCTATTTTACCTATATTCTATTGTTCCACAGTTTTTATTCAATGAGGGGTTTCACGTTTGATACGTGATGAAGCCCTCTCGATTTTCTCGTCCTCAGTCTCAGTACTTCTATTGCGTTCGGATGAGGGATACGGCACACACGGTACGGACCATTGTACAGGCTTAGGAACTTCTTGCAGATTCCCTTACCTCTGTTTGACAGTTTGTGTGACCGAACCCACACCTTCTGTCCAATGAAGAATTTTATTTTTCTCGTTTTCTTTTGGTACGCCTATTGACTCCGGTCTGCCGCACTCTTGATGTTTTCCAGCGCGAGATCAACGACCTCCTTGTGTCTTGGTTGTCTTTCCTTTGGCCAAGGTATGACTTTCCATATTCGATTAGGGGCTCCTTATTCTTTAGCACTAACACTGGTGGCAACATCGTGGAGGCATTTGGCAATTCATTTAAGATCTCCTGGAACGCCTTTAGGTGTATGTCCCACGTGTTATGCTTCCTATAACAGTACAGCCTTCACAGCCGCCCTAATTCCTTCATTATTCTCACGGCGGGGTTAGACGACGGGTGGAACAAGGATAAAAAATTCGGCTTTATTTTCCTCCTCCTCAACATCCGCAGCCAATGTTTAGATCGGAATTGCAGTCCGTTATCCGATATCACTCGTTTCACCGGCCCGACCTCGCGCACGAAATCGTTCGCGAATGCCGCCGCCACCGTTTTCCCCGTTGCTTTCCTCAGCGGAGTAAAGCAAACGAACTTCGACGTCAATTCCACGGCTACAAGAATGAACGCGTAGCCAGATTTCGTTTGAGTTATTGGCCCGAACAAGTCCACCGCGGCGACGTCTCGCAACCTGCTTAGAATGATCGGGTACATCGGTGCAGCAAAAGATGTGGTGGGCGGTTTCGTCCTTTGGCATGGTTTACACACTCTAATTACCCGCTGTATCCTCTTTAGCATGTTATTGAAGTAACAGGCCTTTCGTAACTTCTGGAAGCACTTCCGTGCTCCGAAGTGTCCGTAACTTAGGTGTATATACCACACTAGCTTATTTATTAGCTCCTCAGGTGTTAACACCAGCCATCGCGGATCTTCTATGCTCCGTTTCCGGAAGAGGATTCCGTTCTCTATTCGGTAGTACTGCCGAATAGCAGCTTGGGACCTGTCCTTCCACTTCTCTTTCACCTCCTTTAGTATCGGGTCCTTCTCTTGTTCGCGCCCGACATTCTTTAGTGACATCGTCACAAAGTTTTCGAACGTGACGTTTTTCAGGTAGAGAATACTGAAATTATTCTCGCCCGGGTCACCGTCTATGCCGTGTTTTAGACCTATCGGAGCCCGAGACAACGCATCTGCTATCAGGTTTTTTTCTCCTGGAATTTATTTAATTGTGAAATCGAATTCCTGTAGATACAGCGCCCAGCGAGCTAACCTGCCGTGGGCCAACTTTGCCGACATCAGAAATTGTAATGCCCGATGGTCGGTGAACACTTTAGCATTTCTCCCATACAGGAAGTACCGAAATTTGCTAAACGCAAAGACGACAGTGAGTCCCTCGAGTTCCGTCACCGAGTAATTTCTCTCTGCCCTCGATAGCACTCTACTCGCGAAAGATACGGGCTTCCATGTCAACATATCCTTCTCGTCTTCCCCTTGGAAGAGAACCGCGCCGAGTCCGTTTAACGAGCTATCCGTCATCAGATAAAATTCCCTACTCAAATCTGGATGCGCGAGAATCGGTGCATTCACCAATGCTTTCTTTAACCTCACGAACTCATTCTGTGCTTGCTCGTCCCAGTACCAGATCGTGTTCTTGCAAGTAAGCGCGCAAAGACGTGGCATGGACAGCACACTTAGGTTTACAAATTTCTTAAAGAAATTCACGACTCCTAAGAATCCTCTTAGTTGTCGCTTAGTCGTGGGTCTTGGGAACTCCGCAATTGCCTTGATTTTATCCGGGTCCGTTTGTATCCCGTCCACCGAAACTACATGTCCCAGGAACTTTATCTTCTGGCGCCACAACTTCGACTTTTCCAGGTTTACGGTTATTCCTGCTCTCTCAAAGGCGTCTAATAATCGATTTAATACTTCATTATGTTTCTCCCATGAACTTTCCGAGACTAATACGTCGTCGACGTAGACCGTAATTATTTCACGCAGGTCTTCCGGAAGGATGCTGTTCAAGCCTCGTATGAACGCCGCCGCCGAAACATTCAACCCGAACGGAAGCCGTCTGAACTGGTAGCAGTTACCGTAGCATAAAAACGCGGTATACTGCCTACACTCTTGATGCAGCACGATTTGCCAGTAACTAGCTCGCAAGTCTATGGAGGATAACACCTTCACTCCATGAAACCGTTGCAATAATTGCTCCAGGCTTTCCAGCCTGTCTGTTTCTGCCTTTATTACCGTATTTATTTGCCGAGAATCCAGCACCAACCTCACAGATCCGTCTCTTTTCGGTACTACTAGGAGTGATGAGTTGTATGTACTCACGGCGCGTTTTATAACGTCTTGTTCTAACATCTTCGCAATCTCCTTCTTGACCTTTTCTTTATGCGCTAATGGAATCGGGTATGGCCTGACGAAGAACCTTTTATGTTCTCGTATTTGGAATTTGTACTCGAGGTTCCTTATCGCACCCAGTGCGTCTGAGAATATTTTCTCATGGTTCCTCAGAACTTCTAATAATCGTACACGGGCATCCTCTGGTATGTCTCCTACATTGCGCATGCTTTCCTCAATTATTCGCTCGAAGACCTCAACCTTTCCATGTGTGGAGGACGGTCAACTCACGCCATTTACACGGTTTATGAGGATCTCCGGCTCAGGGCGCAATTCCGGGTAAGTGAGAATTCGTAGGCAGCTAGTTTCCGCTCCGTCCCGTAGGACCCAATTATTGAACTTTAATTCTACGGGTTTTCCATCTCTGTTCAGAGACATGATGCCTCCACCCAGGTCTACAATTGCCTGGTGAGCGCTTATAAAATCCATCCCGAGAATCATTTCGGTGTTCATTAGGGACACAATGAAGAAGTTTGCCTCGAACTCTTCGCCCTGGCATTGGAACGTAATCCTAGTCTGCCACTTGACTTTTACACTTTTCCCGTATATCGCTCCCTTCACCTTTGTACCCCGCAACGGCAAAGTCGGCAAAGTTCCCGTCTCCTCGCATTTCTGGAATGCGGCCTCACTAACGATCGAAACCGGGCTTCCCGTGTCGACTATGCAGTCCAGTGAAATTACTTTCACCGAGATCGCAATTACTGGGCTGACGGCCGAAATCCGGTTATCCGTCTGCTCCTCCAGTAATGTTTCCCTAATGTCGTCTTGACCAATGTACCTTATCTCGCGGTTATTCTTTATCGGGGGTTGACTAAGGTTGTCTCCCTCGATTGGCACAGGTTATAATGTTTGATATCCTCCTGGTTCTGGGGCATTCCTCCGTGGATCGGCCGATCTGATTTCTACGTCGTCGGTGATATTTTCCCTTCTCTTTCTCCCTGTGGCCTGT